>NW_015174912.1:207853-210654 GCF_001447785.1 Gekko japonicus
AGCTCTCTCCCCCTCCATCACCACCACCACCAACATCATCATTAAAGAGGTGCTCAACTCCACCACTACAGTCTGTGCCAGTCTCATATATATATATATATATATATATATATATATATATATATATATATATATATATATATATATATATATATATATATATATATATATATGAGATAAAGATTGAGAAATGTTTAATAAAGTAACCGCTACCACCATCCCTAATGTATTAGTTTTACAACTAGCTAGCACTTTATGTTTTGAATTGCTTTTAGATAGTTTTATCTATGTCATAATTGGTTTTTATGTATTCTTTAAAAAATATTTTATTTTGCTTTTAATTCCCATAATACAAGTTTATACAAAACTTCATAACAAAGGAAGGAATAACATTTAAACTTGTAAGCTGCCCTGAACCTGTTTCAGCAGGGAGGGCGGGGTATAAATCAAATAAAAAAATTAAAAATAAATTCTATATTGTGTAATCTTTTTGTATTGTCAGGTGGGGATTACCCAAATCTTTACAAATACTAATGCTTAGGATGAAGCTGCATATCATATTTATGATCTGTGATTGCATCTCTTGCCCTGTACTTTATTGTTCCCTCATGCCGTTTCCCCAATAGAAATCCTCCCCAAGCAGCAATTAGACCAGTAGCATAGACAGCAACCCTTACTGTACCTTTCTTTTTACCCCACTAAGGCAGGTAGTAGGTGGGGGTGTGTGATTTCTGTCAGGGAAACAGTGTGGGGAGGAGATTACTTAAACCTGCCATAGTACTATATCCTTAATCTAAACTGGCCCCCATGTAGCTGTTTTATTGGGAGATCAAATTATAGATCCCAGATGTAATGTATTATTTGGCTCCTGCTCTTTACCTGACATCTGTCACACTATACATACAGTTTCTTTAAAGTTGCAAAAAAAATGGAAATACAACCAAAGATTTATTGACCCAAGCAAGTAAACAGAACCAAAGAGTACTAGATTATACTTCATAAAATATGGTTGAGTTGAGGGTAAAATCAGTGAGCGAAATCAAAGGGATGTTGGACAGAGATGTCAACACTTGCAATATGACAAATGATTTTTTTTTTTTTTACAATTAGGTCCATTACAAAAGGTGTTAGGAATATTCTTCCAGTAGTGAAAACTTGGTTACAATAGAAATTCATACGTAGATTCAAACTGGGATTCAGACCTCAGATGTAACTTGGAGGAATGCAAGTAAATAGTGGCTCGTACCACATAGTAACTTGATGTGCCTCCTACTAGTATTTGATTTGTAGTACATTCTTCCCCAGTTCTGTGCTTGTAACTCAGAGTAGTCTACAATACCTCAGCTTATAATTTGGCAAGGTTCTTTCTTTTCTCCAAATGTCATCCATCTACACATATTACAAACCAGATGAAGAATACCCTTCTTCCAGAACCATTCCATTACTCCCTGTCTACCCAGTGGTGATAGTTAAATATTACAAATGAATGAAGAAAAATCAATATTTTTATGTCTTACTATCACAGGTAGCAAAACAAAAGCCCTATAATCTCAATAGACTCAATATCCTTACTTTCAGAGCATGTATTGAGATTCACGTGATGGCCCTATTCATTCTTAGGGGACGTGGAGGTGCAATTCCTCCACCACCACCTGGACGAGGAGCTCAAGCAGCAAGAGGAACCCCTGTGACACGTGGAGTACTTCCAGTACCACCCATAGCCAGGGGTCTTCCAACCCCTCGAGCAAGAGGAATTCCAGCAGTACCAGGTTACAGGCCACCCCCTCCCCCAGCACATGAAGCCTATGAAGAATATGTAAGTACTTCGTTGTTGTTTTTAGAAAGAAATCCAAATATATAAATGTTGACTATCTCTGAAAAAAGTTGTCAGTCTGAAGCTGTACCATTACAAGCATAGTCAACCCATGGATTATTCGATGCATAATTAACATTCTGAAGGGTGTCAGTTGTATGTTCGATGTGCACAGTGCACCAGATCACTGTGTGATCACAGTGTCCAAAGCACATCATTCCATTTTGGACTGATACATTCTTTTTGCAGGTGGTTCATTCCATGGCACCTCTACATATGTGCAGCATTTTGAGTGAAGCTGCCAGACTCTACAGTAACTCTCAGACGCAATAAGTCTGTTTATGGATTTTATTGTAAGAAATCAGAAAAGTTGCAGGTGAATCAAACTCTTTGACAGAACTGGCAAATAATACAAAGACAGGAACTACGAGAACTCTGGGTCGGCCCACATTCATACGTCACGGGTACAATTATAATGGTGAGAATGTTTATCTAAAATACTTCCTGTAAGGCCATGAGAAATTAGAAAGGTGAATGATCTCTTGGCCTATGAGTAGGAGGTTTCTTATACAGGGGTACAAAGCGCACTATCTACAACAGTCAAACAAGCATGTCTCAACTATCCCCCTCATCCTGAGAATGTCAGAGGAGGAACCTTGTGAACCAGTTGATACATTGCTAGCAGGTGTTACATGGAGTCTGGGAACTACAAACAGACATGAGAACACAGATAAAGCTTTAGCGATACATTCAGCAAGCAAGCAGACTATGTACATCAGAACACCAGTGCGTATCTAGACTGACCCAATGGCCCACCAAGGGTCCAGGTCTGACAGAAGCTGAGTGTTACTGTGCTTTACTACCAGTGGAAGTAATACTGCCTTTTTCTTAATTTTTCTGCAACTAATTTATAATATTTCAAACTGGATGACCTGCAATTGCAAAAGCACACAGAATTTGGATATATATATATATATATATATATATA
>NW_015174912.1:210859-217750 GCF_001447785.1 Gekko japonicus
TATATATGAGTTTAATGATTTTCACAGAGCCACAAATCTGAATAACTAATTTCTGCCAAAACTACTACAAAAAAGTAGTAGTTCTTGTATATTTTTAGTAACACTGCAAATGCTCTTCAATTATCTCTGTCCCATCATGCCATTTAAAAAATCTTTCAAAATAAGTTTTGTTAACAGTGCACACATATATTATTGCTGTTGTTATTAAATTCTGTGACACTTCTAAAATACTCAGTGTTGAAGCAATGGAGCTATTATGCTTTTAAAGAATTCACTGAGTCTAAGCCATGGTGTATGCTTTCATAACAGAGCATCAGGAAAGGCCCACCTCACAGGGGAGGTGTAGCAACCAAGGTATCCTTGGTAGTTTTGAGTTAAGTAGAAACTGTATTTTCTTTTAGTCTATAGTCAGTATTTCCTATCCCCAGTTTTTAAAAAATGGGCATGTACCAGGAGAGAAGACCTAAGGGGGGAAGACAGATTCCTTGGGCTCCCTATTCAGGCAAGGCAAAACATACACATTCCATGAGCAGAAACCCAGGACTAACCTGGAGCAGTCCAGCAGGGTCACAGTCTTCAGGTGGCAGCAGAACTACCAAAATATTGCTGATTCTTAGGTTGCACATAAAACCCTATAAACCTGTGTTTCTCAACAGACCCAGTATGCCTTTATTTGGTTTATTTATTACATTTTAGCCTACCTTTCCTCTGAACAGCTCACGTCAATGTACATCATTCTGAACTTCCTCCATTTTATCCTCAGAACAACCTGTGAGGTAGGTTGGGTTAAATGACTGGCTCAAGGTCAACCATTGAGCATTATAGCAATATGTGGGGATTTGAACCTGAGTCTGGACATTAACCACATTGGTTTTCCTAATGGGCTGTCCCCTACAGCTATGGCAAAATGCTCATTGCCCCACATGAGAGCATATTGCAGAAAACTGTCTGAAAGATGAGCCTGTAGCTCACTCTAGTCTCACTGATTCAGTTGAATTGTTGTTTTTAACTATTGTTTTGAAGACTTCCTTCTTTGTAAGCCATCTTAGGGGCTTGTATTACCCCAAAAAAGATATAAATATTTTAACTAAATAAATAAAGCTTTACATACATCACTGGCTACTGATAGTAGAATACAGTACTCCCAACTTATGCCCACAGAAGTCTTTCCACTCTTTGTGAAAAACAGCTGTGTGCTTTAGTACTTTGTGTATCTACATCTAGAAAGATAATATAGTGACAGCAAGCAGAAAGCAGGGGGTGAAATGGCTCCAAGTCTGTTAAACCTCTACCTTCTGCTCCCTGTGGCTTTTTGCAGGGAGCAGAAGGGATTTAAACTTTAAATGGCCCACAAACAGATATGAAGCACTTCAGTTTGTGAACTGGTGTGTTGTTTTCTGGTTCATCCACAAAGCACGAAGCAAACCACAAAAATGGGATTTGTGCCCATCCCTATCCAAGAGTCAAATAATATGGAAGGCAAATCCTTGATCTTGGAGCATATTTGAAAACTAAACTTCAAACATGTGAGGTCCCAAGTTAGGGAGGGTAGATGTGTTTAATCTTTTGTCCTCTGCTTGTTGTTGCCTGTTAAAACACACCTGTACCCTCACACACTCCTGTAAGCTGTGGAAGGAACAACATACATGCACCTATTCTTTTTTTGTTCAAAGGCTGATAGAATTGTAAGAAAATGGCAGTTGTCAGTGTTCCCTCTAAACTGAGTTAGTGTGAGCTAGCTCACAGTCTTTTACCCTCCAGCTCACACTTTCTTTTTTTTTCTTCAAAAAATTTTATTTTCCAAAACTACAAGAAAATAAGGAAAGGGAAACTATAAACTACAAGAGAAAGTAAAGATAAACCACTAAAAACCCAAGAGGTGGTGGTCATATAATGATTACAATAAAATAGCTTTAAGTAAAAAAAGATTTTTTGTTACATTGTTAATTTGTTACATTGAAGGTGATCATTAAAGTCGCTTAAAAAAATTTCAAGTCCAGGTATTCTGACTTAGTCAAAAACAAAACCAAGAATGCTTAAATATTAAGAAGCAAAACCATACTTCAGAGAAAATTGACATCGCATTTGCCTCTTCTTTCCCTCAATTGATAGGGAATTGATAGCAGCTGCCCCATGTTCCGAATCCGAGTCTTCTCCAGTAAGTGTTTCATCATCACTCCCCTTGTTGCTCTTCTCGTCCTCTTCCCCTGTTGGATCCAGTTGTTGCTGCAAAAACTCAAGTGCTTTCGTAACAGAGTCAATTTTTCCCCTCTTATCTTTAAATTTGAAAAGTATGACTTCGGGTACAATCCATTTGTAGGAGATGTTATTATTTTGTAGAAACAGAGCCAGGTCTCTGTATTTCTTCCTTTTTCCCCTTATTTCAAAGGGAATGTCTTTCAGAACTCTTATCTCCTTGCCATCAATTTTAAGAGTAGTTCCATTTGTTGCTTTTAATATCTGATCCCTCACATGTCTTTGGTAGAATCTAACCACTACCTCACCAGGCAGATTATTTTTCTTTATGTATTCTGAATATGACCTATAGATCCCATCCATCTCACCTTGAAAAAAATCCACTTTTAAATCTGCAACCGGTCCCAGGTAATCACTCATAGTCTGTTTAAGATTCTCCCCTTTAATCTCAGGAACTCCCTGAAATCTCAGTGTAAAGCTTGCCTTTTCCATTTGAAGCTGTAAAAGCTGGACTGCATCAGAATTTCTCTTCTTTTCCATCTCCTGCCTTTGCTTTTTAAGGTTTTTGGTGTTGGCAGCCACTTCTTTAAGATTCTCAGCTGTTTGCTCTGCTTTTTTTTTTGGTCTCGGCTAATTGCTGTTGCTGTGCAGCAAAGTTTTGATTGAGTGTCGTCATTTGCTCCAGCAGGGGTCACAAAGCTTCTGTTAGCATCTTAGAGAAGTCTATGGTTACATCTGGTTGCGTGACCACACTCGCTGGGTTCCTGAAGGAGGCTTAGGTTTCGGTTGCTTATCTTTCTCCTTTTTTTGAAGCTGTTTACATTTAGAAAAGTTTGCCAAAAGTCTCTAAAGTCTGTAAGTCACCTGTAATTCTCTTGTAAGTTCCTTACTATAGTCCCATTTTGCTTTCAGTTCTGCCCCCCTTTAAAAGGCATGCTTTAAATCCATTTTTATTTCCCCAGGGGGGGTTCCCACCCCCTCGCTTACTTAAGGGGGGACTTTCAGCCATTTCTCTGGTTCTCATTTTAACCAAACACACTCTCAGTGTAGATCAGGTGGATCTCACCATCAAACGTGTAAAGCGCTCAACCTCCACTCGTTTGTCCCGGTTTGCGTCTCTGAGTCCAATACTGGAACACAGCAGCGAGACCGTCAGGGCATCGGAACGCCTCAATCCACCGACACTGTGCCAGGAGAGAGGCAATCCTCGGTGCCCCATGGCTAGGAACCCATTGCAAGGGCTCCAGGGGGGCTCATACAGTCACTCCTCTTCTCCATCTGCTGGCTCACTGATTGTGTCCTCAGGAGCTCCTGAGAGATGTGTCCGCCATTAGATCGCCAAAACCGGAAGTCTCCAGCTCACACATTTTTGTCTTCGCTCAGGAAAGATGGCTCCAGAGCAAACTAATTTATGCAGTAGCCAAATTGCTTGCTCACAACTTTAAAGCCAGTAGCTCACAAAGTAGAATTTTTGCTCACAAGACTCCACATCTTAGAAGAAGCAAAGCAAAACCATGCAGGGATGGAATGATTAAACTCCTTCTCCCTTCACTGTATGTCCCTGATCAAATTCATTGGCCTACACACTTGAAATCTAGCTTTCAAAGATACTGGGAGATCTGTGATCTCACTCTTGCCTATTTTTCCCTGTGTTAAAAACAGACTTTAGAAGGTCTGGTGAGATGTAAGTGGAGAACTTCTATGACACTTCACCATCATTTGTCTTTTACTGAAAGGAAAGCAAGCAAACAAACAAAAAGTCACATAGCTGTACTTAGAAGCTCTTGCACAATATTATCCTGGCCAAGCAACATGTCTTCTGTGAACAAACTTTTTTCAATACACAAGAAATTGGGGGGGGGATATTATTTAGCATAACCCAGCAACAGTTGTTGAGCCTATGCATGCTTTGGAATTTTGAGAAAAGGGAGTGGGCACCACCACAAAATGGCTACCGTGGGGTACTGGGGCAGGACAAAATGTTGGTTGCCTGCAAACTGTGATGGAGGCAGTTGTTTCTGAATGGGTGCTGCTTGAAGACACAAAGGTAATCCTTGGCCCTGGCCACACGTGCTGGAAAACGCGGGGGGGAGGCATCGCATTCTGATCTGCCATTGTGCAATCAGATGCGATGGCAGCGCACCGGGGTTTTGTCCTTTGGTGCACACTGCAAAGAGGACGGCTGGAGGGAATAGCGATCACTCTGAACGAGTCCATCTGCAGCCCATTTCAAACCATTTGCTAGTAGATCTTTGCAGGTACTTTTTAACTGCACATCTTCGGTGGCACACCACGGGTTGGCCATGGGTGTGCTACACTTGCCAGATGTTGCGGTGTGATCACGCCCTGAAAATCCGCCCAGCATACATGCCTTTCACGCGGCAAATTCTCCGTGTGACCGGGGCCCTTGTTGGGTTTTTTCTGGATCACCTTCTGTTCCAGTCAGGTGAAGGAAAATTAGAACTGTCTATTCACTTTAGGGAAGAGATGCTTTGAGAAAGAAGCAAATGTGTAAAAGGAAATCTTCTAGCAGGCGCCTTGGCACCCATGGCTGTCACACTGGTAATCACTGCTGTAACCTGTAGGTTATTCCTGGGTACAGTTGTACCACTATGTTATCTTTCTAGATGTATATGTAGGTACACAAAGTACTGAAGCACACATTTGCCTCCTGATAAAACTAGCAGATATTACTTATATTAGAATTATTGAATTGTGAACAGATTTTTTATACCAATCAAACTTAAAGATAACCACATTTCTGTGTATCTGTTTCCCATGACAACAGCCAATATCAAGGTTTGTATGTGTAGTATAGTAGATCATAATCTTTCAAAAGGTCCTTTTAAAAATAGAGAGAAATAAAAGATGTACCATTTTTCATGCCATACCATTCCTTCTCAGTGCTTTTCTTAGCGTGCAAAGGAAATTACTGAAAATGAAAGGTTCACATTCAACTTTTTAAGCTCCAATGGCTATATATACTTTTTGCATAATTCTGAGGCAAGTTGGAACAACTGTACTTATCCTCTCGATTCATTAACAATAATGAGTATTAAAACAGAAGACATTTTGTCACATTTTAGCGTTTCTGCACAGGAGTGTTATGGTTATGAATATGTTACTGTGACTTTCCAGTAGTGTTCAAAGTGGAGGTGAAGGGTTTTATTTAATTTTGAAACTAAAGTCTTTGAATCTTGAACTATTACATATACAACAACTGACGTATAAAGGAGGGAAATGGCAATAGCTAGGACACCCATCTGAGACTGTGGTGGTGATTTTGGCACCATTTGTAAGGGCATAAAAGAAGCAAATTTAATTCCCACATGTGTGCAAAAACATCCATATATTTGTATTAATTTGTTTCACATATATACAGTCTTTCTAGCACAACTATTTACAACTTAAAATATTTTGAGCACAAAATAAAAAATAAAAAACCATCAGATAATAAAGTAGCCTTTTCTCAGTACATAGATGATCAAGAAAGCATAGAAAGCCTCATGAGATGTTGGAAAGAGATGATAGCATTTTCATAGAGTTTAGGGCAGTTTGAAAGCTAGATCCCTATGGTTTATGTACTCATTCTAGCTTAAAGGTAAAGGCAAAGGTTCCCTTGCTCGAAGCCAGTCGAGTCCGACTCTAGGGTTGCGGTGCTCATCTCCGTTTCAAAGCCGAAGAGCCAGCGCTGTCCGAAGAGGTTTCCGTGGTCATGTGGCCAGCATGACTAAACACCAAGGTGCACGGAACGCTGTTACCTTCCCACCGAAGTGGTACCTATTTATCTACTTGCAATTTCTTGCTTTCGAACTGCTAGGTTGGCAGGAGCTGGAACTAGAGACGGGAGCTCACTCCGTCATGCGGCAACTCGGGTCTTGAACTGCTGAACTACTGACCTTCCACAGCCTGCAGTTCAGCGTTTTTACCACTTGAGCCACCACAGCTCCTAGCTTAGCCTGAGATAAATAAGCTTTTCAGGGGGTTGTATAGTGTCAAAAACATACAAAACCTTCCTGGCAAAAAGTAACAATGAACCTAAGGAATATCTGTGTACACAATGAGAAATGAAATTTTCTCATATATCTCACAATCTGCTAAAACGCTTTGCCTCAGAGATAACAAGATTGACTTCGGGGGCCTATGGAATTGGTCAAGTCATGCAATTTGTTTTCCTGTGAAGCAAGCTGTGTAACAGGGCCCAGAGAACACCAGAGAACATCAAATTTCCAGGAGTTTCCCAACCTGAATCTGGTAACCCCACCCCCATCCCCCACCAGGGGGACATGATAGCAGTCACAAAGCCAACCTGTGACCACCAACACTATTCTAGGGGAGAATTTCTCCATTTAAAAAATTGCCTCGGGACTTCCGGTTGATGGCGGCATGCTCACGGACTCACCTCCCGGACCTCCCGGGGGTGTCTCCATGCTCTGGCAGAGGGAGGGGGTGAGCAGGCTCATAAACCCCCCCAGGGGCCCAGCAAAGGGACCCTGGCCAAGGAGCTTTGAGGGGGGTAGCCTCTTCGATGGCTGAATGCCAGAGAATCGAGGCTCCCCCTTGCTCCAGTGGTTCGCCCAGCCGAGAGACCGAATGGTACAAGTGAAGCTAACCGGGTCAAGTGCAGGGGATCGGGCATGAGAAATTATGAATGAAACGGGGTCGGAAGACCAATTATGAACGTGAGTCAACTGA
>NW_015174912.1:218234-227747 GCF_001447785.1 Gekko japonicus
AAGAACTTATGTGTGAGCTACTTGCCCCAGTAACAGATATAAAGGCGGAATTGTTACTCAACGACATGGATGTGGCCTACAGGTCATATTCAGGATACATAAAGAAAAATAATCTGCCTGGGGAAATTGTAGTAAGATTCTCGAAGAGGCACGTTAGGGATGCTATCCTGAAAGCAGTGGCTGTAACACCCCTGAAGGCGGGGGAGAATGCTGTCAGAATGCTAAAGGATATTCCATTTGAAGTAAGGCAACGCAGAAAGAAATACAAAGAACTTGTGCTCTTCCTCCAAACAAAAACAATTGGATATAAATGGCTATTTCCAGGAGTAGTAACATTTAAGATCAAAGAGAAGAAGGTAAAGATTGACTCTGTTCTTAAAGCTCAAGAATTTCTAAAAGAACAGCTGGGAAGGTCGGAGGACGAGAAAAAAGAAGAGGACAGTAGGTCCAGCGGTGAGCCGGAAACTGGTTCATCTGGAGAGGACTCTTTGTCTGAGCAGCGGGCAGCAGCCCCGAAAAGTCCCTATAAGCTGCGGAAAAGAGAGAAGAAGTAAAGGCTGAAGGACTCTATATTGTGCCTTTGAGAACTTTGGTTCCTGGGGATGTTGGGGGGCACTGTTATTGGGCAATTAAATGTAAATAGGGAGGGTTAAAAGTTCTAAAAGTTTGACACAGTTCATAAGAAGTACAAAGATGAAAAGTTTGGATGCAAAAAGCTAGTTGGAGGGTCTCCTCTCTTGGGTTTTTAGTCAGTAGTGGGTTCTTTACTTTCTCCCTTATATGTAGTTTTCCCCCTCCCTTTTTCTGTTGTAGTTTTTTGTAGTGTTAAAAAAACCAATAAAAAATCCCCTCCAGGGGCTCAAAAAAAAAATTGCCTCGGGATCCTGATAGGCCCTACTGCGTGCTAGCAACAGGCAATATTGTTCTCCCTCACATCTTTTAAAGTGCTGAAACAGGCTGTTTTGATGCTCTAAAAGGTGCAAAGGGGAAGATCACCTGTTGCTGTTGTGCCACAGACCCTGTTCAGGCCCTTGTGGCAGTTTTTTAAAGTGGGTAAATTCTCCTCTAAAATGGCATTGGTCGCCATAGGTTGGCCACCATTACATTTAGCTTTGCTCTTATTGGCCATGGTAATTTGTTTTTCACTTTTTGAACACAGGCACAAGTTTGTGAACATGTATACAACTTTACGACTCTGATCCTTGTGTGCATATGGAGGGAAGTAAGCAGTGGGGTCCCACAAGGATCAGTATTAGGGCTGGTACTATTTAATTTATTCATAAATGATCTGGAACTAGGGGTGAGTAATATAGTGGCCAGGTTTGCAGGTGACACAAAATTATTCAGGATGGTGAAAACCAAGGCTGACTGTGAAGAGCTCCAAGAGGATCTCTACAAACTGGGTGACTGGGCAACAATGTGGCAAATTAAGTTCAAAGTTGGTAAGTGTAAGGTGGTGCACAATGGGACAAAAATATTTGAGCTTCAAAAATTGTGTCAACACAGTGTGCTGTAGCAGTGAAAAAGGCAAACTATGTATTACGGATTATTAAGAAAGGAATTGAGAATAAAGCAGCCAATATTGTAATGCCCTTGTATAGATCTATGGTGTGGCCTCATTGGGAATACTGTATACAATTCTGGTCACTGTATCTCCACAGAATATTGCAGAGCTGTAAAAAGTACAGAAGAGGGTGATGGAGCACCTTTCTTATGAGGCTGAAGAGTTTGGGTCTAGAGGAGCTGCTTGGCCACCGTGTGAGACAGGATGCTGGACTAGATGGACTATTGGTCTGATCCAGCAAGGCTCTTCTTATGTTCTTATGGTTATGTTCTTATCAGCATTGTTGGGCCTTTTTGTGGGAGCAGCAGTTAGTAATTTTAGTCCTGCTCCTGAATAGCTGATTAATAATCTATCTGATTTTCCAGTTCAGGTTGTGCACTCACAGGCCAGCAGCTGGATCAGAAGAAAAACCATGCGTGCTGTTCCCTTATGTGCCTATAGTTTCCCCTCCATCAAGGGCTATGCATATTGAAGCCTCTTTCTGCTTGTCTGTCCCCCATGGCTGAATCAGGGTGATCAGATACCTTGAGATAAATACATGCAGCTACTGATGCCACCCTAGTGTCCTCATTTCTGCTATTCTGGAGCAGGAGGGGGCAGAATAAAGATGATAGGTGAGGCTATCTATAGAGGTGAAATAAGCAAAGGTTCAGGGAACAGGAGAGTAGAGAATCCACCAGGAAGATCTTCATTATCAAAAACAAGAGGTTATAATGATCTTATAATGGGAGGGAAGTGGGCAATTAGTCTGGCATGTCTGATGTGCCAGCTGAGAGGTATGGGTAGTTGAACTGAGACAGCCTATTGGGAACTGGAAGCCAGGGCTAGAGAGAGGTATAGAAAGGAGCCCTCACAGAGGTAACATCTGATGTTGGACCAAGGTACCTTCATTTAGGACTTATTAAAAACAAAGGTGAATAATATGTGGGTCACCACATATATACTGGGACTTCAGAAACAGGAATATAGAAAACAGGTGAAAGTATATAATCCTTATGATTAAAGTCCACATCAGCAACTTTAAGGTCCACCTCATAGAATAATCCCATTGATGCAAAAGTATGCAGAAGCATGTAGGATGTGCTATCTGGCATGATAACACTGACAGGTGCCACTTCTTTGCACTGTTTACACAAGCACTGTGGGTTACAAAAATGTGTTCTGTCCATAGAAATACCCTACATGAAGGGTATTAGATCATCTGATTTGGGCCTAGTTTTCCCATTTAGTGGTTGATAGTTGAGAGATTCTCTGTGAGTCCTTAGCATGTCTACTTTTCCTAGTGCTTGCAATGTTTGTTCTTTAAGCTAAGACTTAGGTTCTTAATTTTTCCAAGACTGAACACAGATGGTTGATTTAAGTGAGAGGGTGAAAAAGGTGATTAGGTATTTCTAGGTAAGCATGTTTAACAGCATTGAAAAGTACTGAAAGCAAGCATATAAACATATCAATTTATTTGCCAAGCAGAATATGCCATCTCTGAACTTTAAAAATGTATTTTTATTCATGGTTCTTTTGCTATTGTAGTTACTGCAATTTTAGTACTGTGAACAAAGTGGGGGGAAACATGCAGAGAACAAAGATTATTGGAGCAAACTGACATTATAGACAGTGGGACTTGCAAGGTTGAATAGTTTATTGATTTAAAGTGATGGATTAGTTTTTATGCTTAAGGCACTTAGATAAAAGACTAAATGATGTTTCACTAATATTTGCTGTGTCTTGAAAACTCAAACTGTATTTTTACTCCAATGACAATAAACAGTAGACTGATTATATGTTATTATGAAGACTATATTAGGTTTAGATGAATATTATGAATATAATGGAAAACACAGGGTGAAAGAGGGAGGAGGTTTAGATTAATATTATGAATATAATGGAAAACACAGGGTGAAAGAGGGAGAAGGAATATTTGTGCTCTGCTCTGTCGTATGTAGCAAAAGAATGTCACTCATTTCTTTTGCAGCTTTCTCTAAAATAATTATCTCAAAATAATGGTAATTAAAAATCAACAAAGGAGACTTCACAGTTCAAAATTAAAGGTTTGTTTTCCAGTTACTGGGATTGTCACCCTCAGTCATCAAAATCATAAGGCCCTAATCCACAGGGAACTTCTTATGGGCAACCTGTGTTGGAATGAAACATTTGCACATGGGCTACTGCAGAAATACCATTCATTTCTATGGGGATTGTGCTGGAGTTGTCCATGGTGGATTGTGCCTCATTCTTTCAAATGCCAGGTCAACAAATAAATAACCTCAGTCAAGTTGGTGGGACATATGCACATAGAAACAAGCAGAGACTATGGACAATCACTCTCTACTCCAAACAAGAGTCCATGAACTCCTCTTAATAAACCTGGAATCCCACCAATCAATTGCTTGGAGTGGGGAGAGAATATATGTTCAGTTGCTCCCTTACAGAAAGTGATGGAAAGAATTGGGAAAGTGTGCCTTTCTTTGCTGGGAAATTCCCTTAGACAAAGGGTTCCCTGGAAAGAACCTAGTAATAGCTGGCACCTCACAGGAGAGCTGCTTGAGAACACCTAGACTCACCCATGAAGAAGACTTCCTTCTAGCACAATACTAGACCTCGAAAGCCGGTGCAGGGTCATTGTCCAGTTCTGGCAGGGGGCAGCGGCTAAGGGCATCAGCATGCCCCATGTTCTTTCCAGACCGGTGCTTAAGGACGTAGTCATAAGCTCATAAAAATACTGTCCAGCGCAACATCCGTGCTGACAAAACGTTGGGCGTCTGGCGGTCTGGTGCAAAGATCCCAAGGAGGGGCTTGTGGTCCATGGCCATTACAAACGGTCTGCCATAAAGAAAGTCGTAAAACGTCTTCACGCCAGCCACTAGCGCCAATCCCTTTTTATTGATTTGGGTGTAGTTTCTCTTTGCTGGGGTGAGTGTCCGAGCATAGTACACGATGGGCACTTCCCTGCCGTTAGCCAGCACATGGCTCAACACAGCCCCCACCTCATACAGAGATGCATCCACAGCTAATACCAGTTGCTTATATTCATCATAATGGGTAAGAACAGCGTCAGATGACAACAAAGATTTAATAGCTTGAAAAGTTTGGTCATGCTGAGGGGCCCACTCCCACTTCGCCCCCTTGTTGAGGAGGCGATGTAACGGCTCGGCAATTGACGCTTTATGTGGCAGGAAAGCGTGATAAAAATTTAAAATTCCTAAGAAGGATTGCAGTTCCTTCTTAGAGTCCAGTTTTGGGGCATTTTGGATGGCCCATACCTTTCCTGCAGTAGGGTGGACACCATTAGCGTCGATTT
This sequence comes from Gekko japonicus, assembly GCF_001447785.1. Classification (NCBI taxonomy): domain Eukaryota; kingdom Metazoa; phylum Chordata; class Lepidosauria; order Squamata; family Gekkonidae; genus Gekko; species Gekko japonicus. Next base: position 223,094 of record NW_015174912.1, read on the forward strand.
GGAACCACAAGAATTCTATGCTGGGTACTCCCAAATGACATTTGGCTCTTTTTACCATTAACCCAGCCTCTTGGAAATGGCATAACACGGACCTGAGGCATTCTGCCAGTTCATCCTCTGACCGGCCGGCAATCAATACGTCGTCAAATTAGGGGACCACCCCTGGCAGGTCCCTTAACAAGCCCTCCATTAGGCCTTGGAATATGCCTGGGGCCACGTTTACACCAAACTGGAAGCGATTAGCCTGTGTGTGACAATGGTTTGCGCCAAGGCGGCCTGGGGGTCTACTGGCAGCTGTTGATAAGCCTGAGCCAGATCTAATTTTGCAAAGAATTTACCCTCCGCTAACGATGCTAGCACGTGACTAATTACTGGGACAGGGTAAGAGTGCTGCTGCAGAGCCTTGTTGATTGTGCATTTGTAATCAGCACATATTTGGATAGACCCATCAGGTTTTACGGGGGTCATGATAGGGGTTTCCCATTTTGAGTGCGATACCGGTTCAAGCACACCTTGAGCCACGAGTTTGTCCAGCTCGGACTCTATACGCAGTTTCAGAGAAATCGGTACCTTGCGATACTTAAGCCGTATAGGCGCTGCAGAAGGATCTAGGCCAAACGTTACAGGCGGCCCCCTATACATTCCCAGAGTACCATCAAAAACATCTGCAAATTCCACATACAGCGAATTCAATTTATTTGCATTGACGTGTCCAGATATTGTCCAGATATTGACGTGGTTAATACCATTTATAGCAATTCCGAGGGCCTCAAACTAGTCTAAGCCGAACAGGCTGGTTCGGCGCCCCTCAGCAACAAGGAGATTCAGAGACTCCTTGAACCCTTTGAATTGTACCTCAAATGTGGCTTCACCAACCACAGGAATGCACCTTCCCTGAAAATCGGATAGGTGGATTGTGCTCGGCTTCAAACACCGATGGCTCCATCGTGGAAACAAACGTTGCAAGGTTTCAGATGAAATGACGGTCACTGACGATCCCGAGTTGACCTCCATCTCGCACGGTACGCCATTCAGCAAGACGGTGACGTGGATCTTCTTCTTTACTTGCGATCTGGTCCTCAGGATGGTCAAAGGGCAGGAACAGCAGTTGGTCAGATGGCAATCTGTAGACCTCGCATTGTCGTTGCCTCGAACCCAGGGTCTTGCACGAGGAGACAACGGTGGTGTCTTCTTCCTCTTGGTCCTGCAGACTCTGGCCAAATGGCTCCACTTGTCATAGGATCGGCAAACAATGTCCTTCACCCAACATTGATCCCACTTGTGATCTCCACCACATCTGGCACAGGTTCTCCTCAGTGCAGATTTCACTTGGGTCCGCTTGGGCATCAGAGTACGAGAATGGTTGACGTCATCACGCTCACCATCGGACTCGCTTGTTGATTCGTGGTGTACGGATTTGTTGGCCCCCTGTTGGATTGGGGTCAGGTTTTGATGAACTTCTTGTGTTGCCTTCTCAGTGGCCTCAGCACCGACAGCCTCTGAGTAGGCCACAGCATAGGTGAGAGCCATTCGTGCAAACAATCGTTGGTGTAGTTTCTCGTCCTTCATGACGAGTCAGTCGAGAAGCGCTTCCTCGAGGTCGGTGAAATTGCACAGGCATGCAGCCTTCCACAAGGCCGATACGTATTCAGCAACCATCTCATTCGCTGCCTGGGACCACTTGTAGAACGCATGCCGGCTAGCGATCTGCGAAGGTTGCGGTGCAAAATGCCCCTTTAGTTTCAGCTTGAGTTCAGCCAGGGACACGGTTTTGATTTCAGCTGGAGCGACCAGGGACCGAGCGACATCGAAAACAGCTCTTCCACAGGAGCTGAGGAGTGTCGCCTTCTGTTGGTCCTCATCCTCTATTTGGTTAGCCTGGAGGTGCAACTCGAACCTGGTAAGGTAGGAATCCCAGTCCTCGAGGTCGGGTTTCAATGCCTTGAACCATGGGTTGATGTCCATCACTGCTCTTTGTGCAGGCACTGGCACAAGTGCTGCAGCTACTTGATCAGCCGGGTCTCATTCTTCTGCCCTGGGTTCCTCAGGGGCTTTTCAGTTGTCCGCCGTCCTGGCGTCAGTTCAGCGGAGCTGCCTACCCGCTCTATAATCCCATTCTCGTCACCAATTGTTAGATACGATACTCGAGGCAGCAGGTGAACAATGATAACAGTTTTATTGAACACGAAGTCAGAAGAACCACAATGGAGAAGACAAACAATGGAGCAACAGGCTCCTTTTTAAACAGTCTGGACTTGGCAAGCCATGCCCACATGTCAGATAAGATCCAATCAGAAATTGTACATAAAGACCAATCACTTTACTTCCCTCCAGAATTTCCCTTGTTCTGATAGGTCGGTTTACAATACCTTGCTTAGACTCAAGCTCATATATTCATCCATTCTGTTCCATACGTAACGTTTCCTGAGGAATTCTGGCTGTTCCACTCTGTCTCAGTACAATATTTTGACTATTAGCTCAGCCCAGGAACCTGATAGAAGGATTGGGAGCCCCCTTTAACTTAGGCTGCAGTCACACACGCAAGATAATGCAGGGGGGAAGTGAGACTATTTGCTCCACAGGTATTTGACCCGCATTTGTGTGACCACACAGTCCCTGGGAGCTGCGGGGGCAGCCTGCCACTGCATGATCAGATGCAACCGTGAGTGAGTTAGGGTGGTTTTTTTGCTGCATATTTCCGGTGCGCTTCAACGAGGGATTGATGATTTCCATCTATGCACTCAGTGCTCCCTATGCAGTGTGCGATGATGCACATACCGAAACGGGGGGGGGGGGAACAACGGCATGAAGTTGAGATGGCCCGATCGAAGCATTTCAATGCCATGAGAGCGTGCTGGTGCAATCACACAGGGGAAAGTCTGTTCCTGGCCGTAGTGAACCCGTTTGCTACTGGACCTTCCCTAGTGTCTTTTAATTCCACTTCTGCAGTGGAGCAAAACGGGTTGCTGATGGGAGCAGGATGCTTGGCAGATGTTGGCATCTGATTGCACCCTTAAAATCTACCTGGCATTTGCGCCTATGGCATGGCTAATTCTGTGTGTTATCGCAACCTTAAACAACTTCAATGGCTCTTAAGGCATTTTGAAATTCAAAAGTAACAAAATATTTTATTTAACATAGAGAAAAACGATCAGGTGAAATAAAAGGTTGGATATTTCTGAGGTAACTCGATATAGATAAATATAAGGTAAAATCAGTACATGCAGACCTTAGTTCTTATGTTTCAGGCCAATGAAAGTTTCTTAAGCTTTTCGCAGTCCCTTAAATATTTATGTTGAGAGGCTTTTGTTCCAGAGTTTTCCCCAAACACTTCAGTACATTGAGTATTCTCTGACTCACTCTTTTTGGTGCCCAGAAGGTTGGTACCCTCTTTCCAGAATCCAAACCCCTTCTCTTGAAGTACCAGTACTCATCTTGAGCTTTTAACTGACTCTTAAGGTCTCTAAAGCCGCTTTCTAACCACACCAGACCAGGGATCTCTGCATTCTTCAGAGCTAATTCCCTGTTTGACTGGGTAGGGAAATTCTCCTCTCACTAGAAGGTCTAAGCAGTTCCTTGCAGAAGTGGGATGTCAGAGGAGTCTTTAACCCCCACTCAACCTCCTGTGGACCCCAGGTTCACATTGTTCCACTGAAGACAAGGGAATATCCCAAATGTCCAGATATTTATGGTTAATGCAATCTGACTTAAGCCAATATTCTCTCTAACTAGCTGATTTAGCCAATCCCATGTATAGTTCCATCTCTGATGTCAGAGGCTAACATTGCCAAAACTACTAATATGAGAGTCTTTCCCATCAAGTAGCTGTTAATAGCTCTGAACTTCTAAGACAAACAGTTGGTCCCATCCAAATTGTTTTGTCCTTTTTCAGAAAAAGGATTACCATTAGCAAGGTCACCTAATGTGGATGATAGGGAAATGGCTGAGAAGCTAAATGCATTTTTTGCCTCTGTCTTCACTGTAGAAGATGAGAAGTGCTTGCCCACTCCAGAACCGCTGATTTCGGGAGCGGTGTTGAAAGACCTGAGTCAGATTGAGGTGACGAGAGAGGAGGTCCTAAAACTGATAGACAATTTAAAAACTGATAAATCACCAGGCCCAGATGGCATACATCAGAGAGTTCTGAAATAACTCAAATGTGAACTTGTGGATTTCCTGACAAAAATATGTAATCTTTCCTTAAAATCTGCCTCCATTCCTGAGGATTGGAAGGTAGCTAATGTCACTCCCATCTTTAAAAAGGGTTCCAGAGGAGATCCGAAAAATTGTAGGCCAGTCAGTCTGATGTCGATACCGGGTAAATTGGTGGAAACCATTATTAAGGAAAGAATTAGTAGGCACATAGATGAACAAAACCTATTGAGGCAGACTCAGCACGGTTTCTGTAAGGGAAGATCTTGTCTCACTAACCTGTTAGTGTTCTCTGAGGGGGTGAACAAACATGTAGACAAGGGGGATCCAATAGATATTGTTTACCTTGACTTCCAGAAAGCTTTTGATAAAGTTCCTCATCAAAGGCTCCTGAGTAAGCTCAAAAATAATGGGATAGAAGGACAAGACCTTTTATGGATCAAAAACTGGCTAATTAATAGAAAACAGAGAGTGAGTATAAATGGACAATTTTCTCAGTGGA
>NW_015174912.1:227872-254711 GCF_001447785.1 Gekko japonicus
GGAGTTGTAGTAGATAACTCACTGAAAATGTCGAGACAGTGTGTGACTGCAATAAAGAAGGCCAATGCTATGCTGGGGATTATTAGGAAGGGTATTGAAAACAGATCAGCCAATATCATAATGCCCCTGTATAAATCAATGGTGCGACCTCTTTTGGAGTACTGTGTACAGTTCTGGTCACCACACCTTAAAAAGGATATTATAGCTTTGGAAAAAGTGCAGAAAAGGACAACTCGAATGATAAAAGGGTTGGAACACTTTCCCTATGAGGAAAGGTTAAAGCGCTTAGGGCTCTTTAGCTTGGAGAAACGACAACTGAGGGGTGACATGATCGAGGTTTATAAGATTATGCATGGGAAACAGCAGGTAGAGAAAGAGATACTTTTCTCCCTTTCTCACAATACAAGAACTCGTGGGCACTCCATGAAACTGCTGAGCGGTCGGGTTAGAACGGATAAAAGGAAGTACTTCTTCACCCAAAGAGTGATTAACACATGGAATTCACTGCCACCGGAAGTGGTGGCGGCTACAAGCATGGACGGCTTCAAAAGGGAATTAGATAAGCATATGGAGCAGAGGTCCATCAGTGGCTATTAGCCACAAGATATAGATAGGGGCTCTGGGGCAAGTGATGCTCTGTCTTCTTGGTGCTTGGGGGGGGGGGTCAACAGTGGGAGGGCTTCTAATGTCCTGGCCCCACTGGTGGACCTCCTGATGGCACTGGTATTTCTGGCCACTCTGTGACACAGAGTGTTGGACGGGATGGGCCTTTGGCCTGATCCAACATTGGCATCTCTTATGTTCTTATGTTCTTATGGAATGGGAATGAATCAGTTATTTTAATGTTAACCCCAGAGGTCCAAGAACTATGTGACACTTTTGAACCATAGCAAAGTTTCTGGTTTTTGTCACACAGACCAACAGTTGATTAATATAATTCTAGCATGCAAACCAAATTGCTTCATATGTGTGCTATTCAGCTGGAGCTGTTACTGTGTGTAATATACATATTCTTAAATTAGATAATTTGCATCACATTGAATTATACTGGCTTGCACATCATGTTTAATAATATCCTTTAAATCCATTATTAGTTTCTTTGCTTTAAGAGCACCATTGTGTGGGATTTTCCCCATCTGCCTCCAGGTCTAAAACATTACTACTTTAAAAAGAAAACCTTGAATTCATTGGGGACAGGGGAAAAAAATCTAGCAACTTCAAAGATAATAACATTATAATGTTTGCCATCTTATGGTGAGATATGTTGCTTTCACATTAGCCAGGTTATGATATCCTTGAACAATACTACACCGTGAGTCAGACAGCAAAATTCAACTTGCCATCTTGATTAATGAATAACTGAGATGAATGTTTATGTGTAGGTTTGGGCACATAGTTTGCCAGCTTAAGAGTATTTAGCATGTAACACATCACACTTTATACAGTATTTTTTTAGTGTTTTTGTTAGGTCAAGTCCTTGATTTGATATTAAATCTTGAAGGATTATTTGTGGACGAGAAATGATAGCATTTTACGAAGCAAGTGCCTTTCTTGAACAAAATATCAGATGGTTTTTTTTTTTCATTTTTAAAGAGATTCTGTTCATTGCCAGATGAAGTTTTTTAAAAAGCACTGACGTAGCCTAAAGTGCAATGTTGCTATGTTTAATGCTAATATAAAGGTAAAGGTTCCCTTGCTTGAAATCCAGTCGAATCCGACTCTAGGGTTGCGGTGCTCATCTCCGTTTCAAAGCCGAAGAGCCAGCGCTGTCCGAAGACGTTTCTGTGGTCATGTGGCTGGCATGACTAGATGCCAAGGCGCACAGAACGCTGTTACCTTCCCACCGAAGTGGTACCTATTTATCTACTTGCAATTTCTTGCTTTCGAACTGCTAGGGTGGCAGGAGCTGGAACTAGAGATGGGAGCTCACTCCATCATGCGGCACAGTCGGGTCTCGAACTGCTGAACTACTGACCTTCCACAGCCTGCAGTTCAGCGTCTTAACCACTTGAGCCACTGCAGCTCCTATATATATATAAATGCTAATATAACTGCAGCCTAATAAATATTCATATAGACATATCATAATCTAAGAGAAGATTGGTTGCCGGGGGATATTTGGCCTTTGCTGTCCCGTCAATATTCATATTGTTTATCCACTTTAAGAAGCATATCCTTTACACATCCCAAAATATTGTACCATAGCAGAAGCCCTGAACTCACCTTTTCCCACTCCTCCAAAGCCTTACTTTGGTCTTTCTCATGGTTCCTCCCAAGTTCTATGCCACAGTAACCTATTTTTGTCCTAAAGGCTGCTTTTTCCCATCCCCATTAATCCCCATGCAAAAGCCCCCGGCCCTCGTCCCAGCTCCCGCCAACCCAGCGGCTCTGTTAACATCAGAGGAATGGGTACCTGCCTTAGATGGCAGGGGGCACCCCCCCTTCCCAGCCTTGAGCACATTGTAAACCGCCCTGAGACCCGCTAGGGGTTAAGGGCGGTATATAAATCACCTGTAAATAAATAATAAAAAAGAGAGAGAGCTCTAATTGCTAAAGTTTTAGAAGGTGGAGGAGGAGGAGGAGAAAGAGAAGAGGAGATTGGATTTATACCCCGCCCTTCACCCAGAGTCTCAGAGTAGCTTACAAACTCCTTTCCCTTCCCCTCCCCACAACAAACACCCTGTGAGGTAGGTGGGGCTGAGAGAGCTTTTTCGAGGACTGCCCTTTCAAGGACAACTCTCATCAGAACTATGGCTTGCCCAAATTCATCCAGCAGGGGCAAGTGGAGGAGTGGGGAATCAAGCCTGGTTCTCCCAGATTAGAGTCCGCACACTTAACCACTACACCAAACTAGTTACTTCTATGGTTTTTTATAATTGCTGGCTATGCGCTGTAACAATAAAATTCATTCATTCATTCATTCACTACACCAAACAAATCTCCCATCTCAAGAAGTGCCCACAAATTGCATATAACAGTAACCTCAGAACCACATATCTGTTCAGAGATTATCTAGTTAAATTACAGTTGATAAAACCTCAGAATACATTTTGAGTAGTTAATAGATTAGCCAGTCAGCGTTCTGTTAGTTTTATAATAGAATTATCACTTAAGTTTGAACTTGGAGATGTACATTTGGAACATGTCCTGATTTCTGTTACATCTGAAAAAGTAAATCAAGTTCCATTTCAAAAAAGAACTTCAAAATGTTCTACATTTCCCCCCCTTGTTTTTTCCTAATCAGTTTTTAACTCAGTCTAAATAGTAGGCAATGATTTGGGGTTTTATTTAAATAAAATATTTATTCTCAACCCTTCCAACAGAGCTCTCCAACACAAACATAATATTATAATTTAAAGTAATAAGGGTCATCTGGTACAAAGAGATGCCTGAAACAATGTCTTTTATTAGATCCATTCATGTATAATGTGGCAAGAAACCTGTCAGACAGGGTAGTAACTCTCAGCTGCAATAAGTCCCTTAATTGGCTTTATTGTAGAAAGTCAGCAAAGTTGCAAACAAGTCAAACGCTTTGACAGAACTGACAAATAGTTCAAAGTTGGAATCTACAAGACCTCTGGTCCAGCCCTCATGCATATGTCAGCATTACATAGTAAAATAGCAGGTTAATACAGTTCAATTAACTCAATGAGAATGTTTATCAATTGATACACTCCCAAGGCCATGAGAAATGAGAAAGGCGGAACTGTCCCATAGCCTTCATGGGGGAGGCACAACTTCACAGGGTTCTTAAGCGCAGCTATCAAAGTTCACACAGGCCAGTCTCAATCTCTCCTTCTCAGGAATGTCAGAGGAGGATACTTGCTGACAGATTGAAACCTAGCTAGCAGGTGCTACATGAGCTTGGAGACTACAGGCAGGGAAGAAGGCAAAAGCAAATATGATCACATTCAGCAGAGCTATGCATTCTTCCCCAGGCATACAGAGTAAAGAATTGATTTTAAAGGTCTTGTTAATATTCCAGGCTGACTGTACATGGATCTCCTATATGTCAATTTCTAGAAGTTGTTTCATTGCAACAAACCTGACCAACAAGCATTCTTGTATACCCTCTGAACTACTCCATGGAAGGGGTGAAGCCTCATTGCTCAGTGAAGATTTGAGCTGTGCAATTTTTCAATGTCAAATCTAGGGATGGGCATGAACTGCGTTTTTGTGGTTCAGTACATGGGTCATGGCTGAACCATGAACCGATAGGCCAGTTCATGAACCAAACCAGTTCGTGAGCCATTTAAACTTTAAACCCTGCTTTCTGCTCCCTGCAGCTTTTCATGGGGAGCAGAAAGCAGGGGTTTCCAAACAGATGAGCAGGGGGACTGTCACTCAGCTGTTTGGTTTAAATGGCTCAGAGACATTTAAACCAAACAGCTGAGTGGTAGGGAGCTCCCCGCCACTCAGCTGTTTGTTTGTTTTTGTGAACCGCCATGAACTGCATCAAAATTTATGGAACTTTGTGGCGGTTCTTCAGTTTGCAAACATCATTTTGTGATCCATGAACTGGCCAAAAATTGTGACAATCTTTAGTTCATCAGCCAGTTGACACTAGTCAAATCTTTCACAATTTCCTTCAACTATTATACTATTGGCTATGTGCACAGAAAAGCAGTCAGGGGAGCATCCCCCCCCCAACTTTACAGCTAGTATGTAGCTGGTGCTTTGTTGGTTCATTCAGTACTCTCCCAGTACTTTCTTATAAGGGAGTGGGAGTGGGAATAGTGGCTGTCTGAATTTGGACAGTGTTACATTCCTAATTACACTCTCACTCAAATCCCACCTCCAAGCCCTACTTTTCCCATACCCCCAATCTATCTCTCCTTTTCAGTTATTTACCTGGAAACAGTAACAGCCATGTCTCAATGGAGGGCCTCCTTCCCTCTTTCTTTTCCTGTACACTGGAATGCTGCAATAGAAGTTTCACCAATGCTCAGAACCTTGGGGATACTACATTTTCCAGAATTCCTAGTTGTCATGCCCCACCTCTTTCCCCACGAGCCTTCCGCTGAAGGAGAGCAGCCTGAGGTCTCAGAATAGACAGGGAGCTGGGTTAATGTCACCCAAGTTGCTCCTCTACCCCGCTGGTGCCTTCCTGCTCTTTCTCTCTTGGCTTTGTCAGACTGCCAGCTACTCCCCCCTGACCTCTTGTCTGGCCTTCTCTTTTATACCCTTCCCAGCTCCCCAGCGCTCTTCTTGAAGAGGGGAGCTGGGCCTGCCCAACACTGGATTCCCCCATCGTCTCTGGCTCCCATCCTGGTGCCCAATGTGTACCTTTGTGGCTCTCACAGACCTGGGGCCTCACTCTCTGTGCCCCCCCCTCCTGTGACAGCTCTGGGGTTGGGGCAGCACCCTTCTCTTTTTCAATCTTTCCCACGCAGCTCTTTTGGCCCTATTGCTGACATTAACATGTTTGTGCCATATTTGGCAGCATTTCTAGAGCTAATCTCAGACAAATACTTTCATGCTGTTCTGAACTGTGCTTACTTCTAACAGATCCTACTTTCTGACTTCTTTTTTTTGGGAAATTTATTTTCGTTTTCCACTATAAACAAAAGTTAACATCATATCATTTTAGCATTCAATTACAACTTATAAAATCCATTACGTCTTCCACATTTAACAACTTTTTTATCATACTAGCAAAAGTTCAGTTTTAATGTATCTTTTTCATCTTCAGTCAGTCATAAAATACTTCCCATCTGTCCCAAAAAAGTTCCTCTGGTTTATTTTGTAGTGTTATATTTAACTTATCCATTTCCGCTATTTCCAGCACCATATTTTTAAGTTCTATTATAGATGGTATTCTTTTGGATTTCCAGCATCTTGCTATCAGAATTCTGGCTGCCGTAAAAATATAAACAATTATCTGTGTATGTGATTTAATGTCTTCTGGTATCATATTGAGTAGCCAGATTTCTGGCTCTAGGGGGATATTTATTTTTGTGACATCTAGAAGGATTTTTGCAATTTTTTTCCAAAATTTCTGGATTTTGTCACATTTCCACCATATGTGGAGGTATGATCCTACGTTTTTCTCACATCTCCAACAAATGTTGGACGCTTTTGGGAGACATTTTGCGACTTTGGCGGGGGTCCAATGCCACCTTTCAACCACCATCCGTCCTTACGCAGTTCAAGGCAGCTTACAATACAAATTAATTAATTATCGTATGTCATTTTGTGTGGAATAGCCAGGAGATCCCGGAAGGGATTATTTGGCTGCCGAAGCTGCAGCTCTTTTTTGGCACCACTAGGTGGCGAGCTGTGCTTATATTTAGGCTGAGAGGGTTGCGACTTGCCCAAGGTCACCCATCTAAACTGCAAGTGGGGAAGTGGGGACCTGAACCCGGTTCTCCAGATTAGAGCCCGCCGCTCTTAACCACTATGCCGAACTGGCTCTCTGCACAATATAAATAAAACCCATAAAACAGAGTATGGGAAAATACGTAAAACCACAATATCAAAACCACAGTTTAGGACTGCTTTAATCCAATGCATCCCTAACTAAAAAATGTCTTCTCAGCTGCTTCCTAAAGATTGAAAGGGGGGGGCAGTCGCACCTCCCTGGGGAGGTTGTTACATAATCGTGGGGTTGCCACCGAAAAGGCCCTATTTTGTGTACCCACCAAATGAGCTTCATTGATTGATGGGACAGCCGGGAGGGCTTTTCCCTGAGGCGTATGCCTTTAAGATGACAACCTGAGAGACAGGAATGGCAGCCAAACCAGATGGTGAGTTCCCTGTCAGTTAGAACAGCTCTAGGGGGCCAGTCTGGTGTAGTGGTTGAGTGCGCGGACTCTAATCTGGGAGAACCGGGTTTGATTCCCCACTCCTTCACTTGCAGCTGCTGGATGACCTTGGGCAAGCCCTAGTTCTGATAAGAGCTGTTCTTGAAAAAGAGCCGTTTCTGTCAGCTCTCTCAGCCCCACCGACCTCCCAGGGTGTCTGTTGTGGGGAAGGGAAAGGAGTCTGTGAGCCGCTCTGAGACTCCTTTGGGTAGTGAAGGGCGGGATATAAATCCAATCTCCTCCTCTTCTTCTAGGTCCCTGTATAACCTCCTGTATTTAGAACAGCTGAATTCGAGTCCAGTAGCATCTTAGAAACCAACGAGAGATTTGGGTTTTGAGCATTTGAGAGTTAAAGTGCCCCTTGTCAGATACCAGGCAGAACAGAGATATAAGAATTCAGGGATCTCCATCCCTATTTTTATCAGAGGGAGCTTGGACTCTCAAAAGTTTATACCCCAAAAATCTTGTTGGTCTTTGTGGCGTCCTCGCTTATTGGGGAGACTGTTTCTCCTTTAAAACACACTCTGTGTACATGAGCTGAGTAGATTTTCTGCTGCCGGCAGGAATTAAAAATTCCAAATCTCTCTATTTTGGTAGAATGACCCAGTGTCTGGGTGCTTCAGAGGACTATGTGGCTCTGAGGAAGGACTGTTCTGATTGCTGGGATAAGTTTAAAACAAATAATGATTTATTTATTAAAGAACAAAATAGGTTCCTGGGTATTTTTCAACTGCTGTTGAAGAAAGAAAATATTACTGACAAAGCTTGGCGTCACACACAGTCTCTCAAACACCAAAACTCAACTCTGACAGGCTTATCTCTCTCTCTCATATATATAGCCACACAGGCTAAACTCTACTCTTCTTAGCCACACAGGCTGAACTCTCTTGCTCATATAGCCACACAGGTTAAACTCCAACTGCTTCCTCTGTCGTACAGACTCTCACAAAAAAACTCTCCACACTCGTCTCTTCAAGAACACAGAATCGCCTTGGAGACATCTCTCCTTCCACACCCTCAGTCATCAGCCAATCACATCATACCTATCTATCACTCTCCTTACATTCCTGCAGTAACACGAAACATTTAAAGGAACACACACACCAAGATATGAAATCATTACAGTCTCTAAGTTGCTCCTGGACTCAAAGTCAGCTGTTCACATGGAGGGCCGGAATGTCCTCATGAATTTAGTGCGATGTTCCCAGACAGACAGTTCCCAGCCTATGAGAGCTCTAATCTGGCATTTGTCCCGCTGTACAATATGTCGGGGACAGCGGTTAAATGGGTCTGCAGCTCTGGCTACTGGGCCAAAGCTCTGCCAAGACCGCATCCCTCGCAAAGCTATTCAGGGGATGCTCTTGGGCTGAAAGGTCCACCCACCCCAGTTCTAGGAGCACACGGCTCTCATGTTTCGTGCACACATGGACTCTGGAAGGTCCCAAAGGGAAGAAAGCCGCAGCTTCAACGGCTGCGCAAGTTGGAAGCTCGGACGTTTGAAAGAAGAGAGGTAAAAAGACAGACCTGCAGGGCATACCGGAAACCGTTCTCTTTGTCTTTTATGCAGCCCATGAGCAAAAAGTTGAAAGTCTCTGTGGTGACGCCATGGCCTTTCTGGACCATTTCCTAGAAAGGGCGGAAAAAGGAGAAACTGGTTCACCTCACTGTTCTTTAGGACAGCTTCTAACCAAAGCAGAGGTACTTCTGTATTCCAAATTAATCATCCCCCCAAAATACCAGGAACATTTATCTTCAATATATCTTGATTTTAATATATTTTTTCCCATCAGGACAGTTTAATGTTTTGTTTTAATAAAATCTCATCTGATTTTAGTTCCGCCTTTTTATTTAGTAGATTCCCGTATATTTCTTTAATTTCTCCTCTTTTTAATGAAGGTTCGGCAAATGCCTCTATTGGGGAAATCCATATTGGTATTTTAATATAATGTTATATTTAATTAAATTCCAAACTTTTATAAGAGAACTTCTTATTATGTGTGCGTGGAAATTTGAATGGATTTTGTCTTTCCCGTACCATAGGTACGCATGCCACCCCATTACTAGGTCCGATCCCTCTAATGCTAATGTTCTAATATCTTCTAACTTAGCCCAGATGGTGCCGGTGCTCATGGGGACGGGGCCCCACTGGGAACAGCGAGCTTTTGTAATTAACCCCATGGCCCAATTTTCCATGGTCCTGGGGAACCCGTGGCTGCAAGACCATGACCCCTATGTGCAGTGGAGTGTTGGCATGCTACACTTCCCAGACCCTAGGTGCAATGACCATGAGTGGCCCTGCCAGAACAAGCCTGCCTAGCCCAAGGGGAGCTGGAATCGATCCCTGCGGAGTATAGAGATGTGGCCCAAGTGTTTGGGGAAGAAGAAGCTGATGAGCACATTAACTCTCCCCAACTTGTGTGTGCCTTCCATAGAGCTTAGCCTTTGAAACCGGCGGGGTAGGGTCTTCGGGGTGGCAGAATGTCAGCCAGGCTCCTTCTTGGGCCTGGTTGCCATGAAGACATGGGAGGTGAGAACAAGAATGTATACTTTCATTTCTGGCCGCTATGCTGTTATCTGTCTTGATTTAGCCATGTAACCTTGAGACCTGAACTGTCTTTCCCCAGGGAATTCTATGCTGTTAGTTAGGCGGGCTTTGTAGCTTAGGTGCGATTGGCCAAGAGCCACTAATGTCTTATTTGACTGTAGTATAATTGCTTGTTTTGCGCGCTTGACCTCAGTTCTAACAAAGAATCGTTGAGAGTCTGGATCCTATCAATGTCTCAATAAACTTTAATTCCTCTGAATTACTGTTATTGGGAACTGTTTGCTCCAGGGGGTCTGACAGCAAAAGTATTTTCAATGCTTTATTCCATTTTGAAAAATCCTTGTCTAGGAATCTTTTTTTGGTGCTGGATTTGAACTCTGATCAGTCCAGAGACATGAGACCTAGGACCGCAGGTGTTATTTGCATCTTACAGTCCTGGGTTGGGTATAGGGACAGGTACAGCTCATACTTTGGGCCCACCAGGGGAAAATGTAGAAAATCTCAGGACCATTTGTAGCCTGCATTGTACAAGTGACATCCTGTGATGGGTCTTTTGGGAGATGGCTCACAAAACATCTTTCAACTGATCTGAGTGTATATGCTCCTGGCAAGTAATCCCAGTGGCAACAGGTAATTGTGTCAAACCAGGTCATAGTAATATGAAGAAGACCACTTGTTGAGTTTATAGATGACCAGAGAACTTTATCACGGTTACTGACATTCAAAGACAACTTTCTACACATTAAGCAACACTTGCAGGGCAATCCAAAACAGTAATAATTCTAAGGCCATTGGACTTCAATAGACATAGAAGAGTGTAACTCTGCTTAAGGTTTTACTGTAACTCTTGGACTAGCATATACCACATCCATTTGTTTTATAGGCAGACCAGTCTTAAACTATTTCTAACTAGATGCTATAATACTTTTTCACATTTCTTTTGAATATAAAATATTTAAAGGCCTGGAAATAAATCTCTTCTTACATTTGGTCTCATCCCACATGAGCTGACATTAAATTTAATACATTTCTTGCCAGGAAAGAATTGTTTTTTGGTGTTTATGCAACAGTGAACCCATTCAAGCCTTCTGCATATATTAAATTTAAAGTCATTTAAAGTGAGAAATTTGAAATTTGACTGCTTCTGCTTATTTACTATGCCACATTTCTTAACCCACTGATGGGTTACATTCACCACATTTTTAAAAGCAGGACCAACCTCAAGGGAGTCACAGTGAGTTCACACAGACCAGCTATTTTTTACAGTTTTTTTAGGGAACTGTCACTATAGCAGACAAGTAGACGGCAAGTGCACTATGCCTCCTGCCTCTTTACAAATATACTGAAGAGGAGCAGCAGGATAACAAGGCAAAGTCAGAGGAGAGAGGAATCCTCTTTAGCATAAGCAACTTGAAAGCGACAAACCCCACCAAAACTTCCCCTTGCCTTCTTTCTCATTTCCTGGCCAGGCTACACCCACCAGTTGGTCCTCCAGTGTTTTGCATGTGCCCACCATATGGAATTCCTCTTCCCAACTGGAAGGTAATAATTCTAGCTCCTCCTACTCCTGTCATGTCACTCAGATGTCACATGCAACCTAAACATTAAAGTTGTGGTGGGGTGCATAGGACATGAGAGTATAATTTTTAATGAAGGCAAGAAAAATTAATATTTTATATGAAAGACTGATGAATCGTCCTTGGACTCTAGTGTTTGGTCACTCTAAGTCAGGAAAAATAAATTCAAGTGCTAAAAATAGCAATTAAAATTCTGAACAAAAAGCAGACAAGAGCAATTGGGTAACTATCTTCTTTCATCCCTATGGATTCCAAACTGTTTCTCACCTTTCTTTTTCAAAAAATGAGTGCAGTGTGTTTTCACTTCAACAAAAATATTAAATATCAGTTCCATTTGCAAAATAGTGTCATTGCTTACCAGGGAGTTTAAGCATGTAATGTGGTAAAGTAACATGGTGTAAGGTTAATGCCCCTTTTTTATGTCTTCTGCCACCAGAAGTGTGTATAAAATTTGCTGATGTCCATGGTGATATATGCACAAGTCATGTTTGCCAGCTCAGCATAGCATTCTGAGAAGTAAACAGCAGGATTGTATAAGACAATGGAAGTATCATATGCTTACTCTTGGAAATATACTCCAAGCCAAACTGAATGCATTTTATCCCATTTCTTTCTGCATCACCGGCATTAATTTCCCAGCAAGACTTGAATTATCTTGCTTTATTGCCTTGTGTGGACACAGCAATTGGTTAGTTCCCTTTGTAGGCAGTCGCTTGCTAGTGCAGCAGTTCTTTGGATGTAGCCATTAGGGTATGATCAAGAGAGTACCTTAAAGAAATGACATAAAGCCATACAGCGCATATTTGTGAACAATTCTGATTTATGGTTCTGTCACATACCATACTGATTGCTCTTGTGCATATTTGCTGTGAGAGCAAATTGCACTTAGATTATATTTTCTAGGCATGTGTGTTTTAAATAATAAATGGGGACTCAAAGTGAGTTTTCAAGTCGATCATCTGAAAATGAGGTGCACATCACAAAGCTCAAGCATGTTCATGTATATTATGGACTAGTTTTGAATGATCATGTGTAACTTAAGACTCTGAGATACAAACATTGTCAGAGACACAAACATCCAATTGCCTGGGCAACTGAAACTTTTGTCTGACCAACGCTTAGACAAGTTGAGGGTTTGGGGTATTTTTAATCTAGTTTTCTTGGCTGTAGAGAAAGTGAGTGTCTGCATGTGTGTTTGCTACAACAGTTGTTTTTATGGTTGGTCATAAGATGTCTAAGAGTGAAAAATAAGGCACCTGATTGAGGTGGTAAACGTAAAACCAGATGAGTCATGTCTTGTGGAGTAGTGATGTTATTGTAGCTATTTTATGTAGCTGTAGTAACCCATGGTCAAGGATCAGTTCTAGAAGGGAACAGACTTTAAGAAGCTGGGACCCTTAGGATTAGGGATGGGCACGAATCGATTTTTTTAGTTCAGTTCATGGCCGAACTGCAAACTGAACCATGTACTGATACGAACCAGGAGGTTGGTTCGTAAACCAAACTGGTTTGTATTGGTTCATGACCCCTGCTTGGTTCATGACCCCTTGTGAAAAGTGGTGGGGAGCAGAAAGCAGGGGTTTAAATGGATCTTCACAAGCCACCACAAACTGCATTAAAATTCATTGAAGTTTGTGGCGGCTTAGGGTTAGGGATGGGCACGAATTGCATTGCCCCCCCCCCCAGTCAGAATAATGAGACAGACAACAGTTTGGAAATAAACAAGGGCCACTTTATTAACTATTTAACATAACATTGCAGCAAGGGACCAACTAAGCAAGCATGGAACAGGCAAGGCAGGTGTCACTCCTCTGACCACCCTCCTTGCCCTTTTCACTCAGCTCCGGTTTTGAGCCAGTGGTCTGGCTCATGACCGGCAGCCCAGCATACCTGGTTGCCACCTAGGAGCACCTACCCCTGAAGCCTGACAACTTGCAGAGAGGAGCCTTACCCTAAGAGGTTCCCAGAGGTGATCACCATTCCCCACCCTGGACCCTACAATCTGAAGTCAGTTCCTGATGATCCCCTGTTCCCAAACGGGAAGATGCCATAAGGTGCTCACCGGTTCTGGTTTCTTGCCCGCACAAACCTGACACTGCCAAGGCAAAGCCACTGCTTTGGCCTTTCCTACCCACTAACAGCCCAAGGCTGACCAAATCCCTTGCTGCAGGTCCTGTAAAAGTAACCTGTTGCCCTTGTCTGACAGGTGCACCCCATCAGCCCTATGTAGGTCCTGGAACTCGACCCATATATTGGGGTGAGGCAAAAATTGCCCTAGACCACCCTCCATGGCCTTTCTCACCTGGTGATTGGCTTTACACCTTACATGGCCGATACACCAGGGGGGTCTCCCAAGTTACGCCACACCTGGTGGGGAAGAACAGCCAACCAGACTGTCTGCATACCGGGCCACCCTGCTCTTATCATCACAAGGTCAGCCTCAGCTTGTAACACCAGGGCCTTGCTGGCCAGACTATCTACACACTGGGCCACCTTGCTCTTATTATCACAAGATCCACCCCAGCTTGTCACCCAAGGGCCTTGGCCAGACTATCTGCCCTCTGGGCCATTTGTCAGGGTCCTTAGTCAGATTATGCAACACAGGACTATATGATAAGATAACTGTTTATTGGTAAATCCAGTACTAGAGACACGTATACAGATTGTGTCAGGAATATCCGTCAATACTAGGGCCTCTGACTTATACTAGAATCAAACATCCCCCCGGTAAGCATGAGCCAATGGATACGTCTCGTGCGTGGGGGCAAAGCAAGCAGGCGAAGCAAAAAGCCATTAACTTTCCCAGCCGAGTAAAACTGCACCTGGAGCATCTACAAGGTCAAGCATAATATAGCAAACAGTTGGTGAGCCAGGGAGAGCTGAGACAGAAAGCGGGAGGGCACCCCTCCACATTCCAAACCTATGACAGGGCTACTTGTCATCCTGCCCCTCCCAACTCCCCCCTCCAGGTTTCTTCAGAAAGTGGTAGTAGAAACATTTACGGAGGCGGGGAGCGCAAATGTGTTCCTCCGCCACCCAGTCTTGGTGTTGAGGTCCAAAGTCCACCCATTCAATCAAATAAAGTACCTTGTTATGCTTTAATAACTTAGAGTCCAATATATCAGTAACTTCATAATGTGGGTTTCCCTATGAGGAAAGGTTAAAGCCCTAAGCGCTTTAACCTTTCCTCACAGGGAAAGTGTTCCAACCCTTTTATCCTTGGAGGTGCCCTTTTCTGCACTTTTTCCAAAGCTATAATATCCTTTTTAAGGTGTGGTGACCAGAACAGTACACAGTACTCCAAATGAGGTCGCACCATTGATTTATACAGGGGCATTATGATAAAAGCAACTCTGGATTTCAGTAATATTGTATAATATTTTCATTAATATTAATCCTGCCCTTTGCTGGTTTCAGCTGTAAAAATATAGCCAGTGTCTTGTTAACAGCTGAATGGTTTTTTTTCTTTAGAATAACAGAAAAAATATTTTAGATAATGTAGGTCACAACTTTATCTAATTTGAAAATGCAAGTTCTATATATTTTTGCATATTTCTAAATATTTTTCTAATGAACATAGTTAGGTAGTATAGTCAGGGCCTTTTTTGTAGAAAAAGCCCAGCAGGGACTCATTAGCATAATAGGCCACACCCATGAGAGCACAGCTCATTAGCATATTAGTCAGACAAAGATCTCATGCACTGATTGTCATAGCAGGGCAAATGTTCCCCCAGGCGCACAATGCAGAATGCAGAAAATCTTGTAAAACATTCTTTCTGAAGTCCACTCACAAATCTTAAGGATCGCAAAGGTTCATGTGGGAGAAAGCTTTCCTGCAATGTTTTGAAACCTTGGTAGCTATTAGCTATAACAATTCTGATGGGGGTTGACTGTAATGAGCACTCATTTCAGCCACTGACTGAGCTGTGTTGCTATGAAATGCAGATAAACATGTATGCAAGTGAAAAGCATGCACACATCCCTGTCAGCATACAAAGTTTAAAGATAAACAGTGGTGTGAGATAAACCCTGACATGAAAGATGGGACTAGTACATGAAGTGTATGAGTTATATATGTGACAAAGCAGCATGTGAATACATGCAGGTGAAGGGATACATGTGAGCAAGGAGATGTATGCTTGTGATGGAGATGTGGCAGGGCAAGGCACAAGGGGAGCCCATGGCTCCAAGCCTTTCTCTTTGGACAACCCATGGGCAGCGTGGCCACCTTTGTTCCCTGATTTTCAGAAAGCATGCAAGAGCACTTTTATTCCCTAGAGTGTAACTGTTGAGAAACTACTACTGGGAAGATCTGGCCACAAAATTGCCTATATTATCTTCTAACTCTGCTTACGCTGGCTGTTTCAAAGTTTTCTCCCAAGGTGCTGTTGCCTGAATGAAACACATGTCCAGTAGCCCCTTAAACATTGTTCACCATTTAATTTAGTGCATCTTTATCCCAGGAGAGCAGAGCGGTGCACATCTTCATCCCTCCTCACAAACACATCTTCAACCCTCCTCACAAACAACCCCGTGAATTAGGTTAGGCTGGGAAAATGTGACTGGTGGCCCAAAAAAATCTGAAGAAGTGTGCATGTGCATGCACATGAAAGCTGATACCCAGAATTAAACTTCGTCGGTCTTAAAGTTGCCACCGGGCTCCAACTTTGCTCCAAGGTCACCCAGCAGCAGCAAGCTTTCCTGGCAGTGCGGGGATTTGCACCGCAGTCTCCTCCAGCCCGGCACTCTCTAACCACGACAGTTAGCCACATTTCTCCCTAGCCTAAGCATGGGTGAGTCACATAATCTTGCATGCCTCCAGCTCCAGGAGAAAGACAGCTTATCGATGTCTCTCAATAAATAAACCAATGAGAAGCGCAAAAGCCCAGGAGTGGAGTGTGGGCTAGGTGACCAGAGCTGAGGCACTACGGCTAGTCCCAGCCCTCAGCAGCAGCCACGCTTGCCTTGTCTTCTTCCCTGCCCAGAACTGGGTGTTGCCCACCACCTGCCAGTCCCCTCCTTCCGCTCAGGAGCCTCCAGTGAGCACAGCGGCCGCTACTTGGGAGACTGCTGAGGGGAGCAGCAACAGCACAGCAGACGCGATCACGACAGCCGGGCGGGCGTTTGAGCACTGCTGAGGAGAGGCAGGCAGGCAGGCAAAGGCAGCTTGTTGCCTGTCTTCTCATGAGACTGGGTGAGGTTTCCAGTGTTGTGACTGTGGGGCCATAAACGTGACGGTGAGTCTCTGCGCCTGCTCGCTGAGGCACCTCTACATCCGAGGTGAGGAGGAACCCGAGCTTTTTGGGGATGGGGGGGATGGAGCGGGCTCCCCTCCCCTCGCACCGCCTCAGCCCCTCCATGGTCTCTTCTCCCATCTCTAACCTTTTTCCTTCCTCCCCTCCCTTTTCTCTGTCTCTCTCTCTCTCGCCTCTAACAGACCATAACAACAGCAGCAAGGAGGGGAGGGGCGGGCTCAGAAGCCAGCCAGAATGCCGTTCCGGTGCGTTCTGGACCAAAAATAGCCCTGAGTATAGTTAAGTATAATTAAGTAATAACACTACAGTTAATACTAATAGTACCATAGTTAAATATAGTAAAGTAACAATCAGATTCTAGGTTCTTGATACCAATGCCCAATCTTATTAGGTTTTGCACTGGAATTAATGAAATAATTTTAGAATTAGTCATTCACAGAGAACTGCAAGTAGCAAAAATACTCATGGTGCCTTCCAAAGCAAAGTTACACTCTTCTATCCTCTTTGACTTCAATGATTTTAGAAGAGTGCAACCATACTTAGGATTGTACTGTAAGGTCCAAACAAGACATGACCGCCTCCACAGGTCTGACTCATGGAAGCGGCTGTCATTTAAAAGCCTAATGAGGCAATTTAAAAACTCTGCAAAGGCTTGATCCTGATGGGGCTTACAGTGCCGCAGAATGGGGCACTCTTGTCATCCCTCCCCAGTACCTTTTCAAGAGCCAAAACAGGCAGGGGTGCCTGTTTCAGCACTTGAAAAAGCACAGAAGGAAAACAACAGTGTTGCATCCTGCCACATTTTTATATAGCCATCTAGTTTGGACCAAGTGCCCCAAATTCAACTCTATGGGAGTTTTCAAAGTCTGGGGGGGGGGAGGCATGAATCTCATAACAATGAATTATGCATAAATTTATTTCTTATCATTGGTCCTTTATTCCACTATGATAGACCTATAAAAGTAAAATTCAGAAATGACTGAAGAAATTAAATCTTGGTGTAGAACAAGAGTGAACAAAGAAGAAAGGGGAAACCAAAACTCAAAATATACTGGAAATGCTACAAGGGTCAAGCTGCTGCCAGACTCACTATTGCTGCCTGATGAAAATCAAACTCACCCCCTCCTTTAGACTTGTGGTATGATAAGCTCTGGATGCAATTTATTATGGGGAAAATAGCAAACGGAATAGGGAGACAATCAAATGAAGATTATCAATCACCCTTTGTGTGTAAGTGGTTCCCAGTTATCCAGTATCTTTCAGAAAAAGACGTGGTTCCATCTTTTATTATGGATAAATATTGGCTCTGTTTTTGAATTTGAGGTACCATAGATTTGTAAATTGGTATATCTACAACTGCTTCTAACTTTCTCATAGGCTGATGTAAGCAATACGGTTTAGGCCATGCAAAAGCATTTTGTATAAGACGCTGAAATGCAGACTAGAAGATCGGTAGTTCAGCAGTTCGAGACCTGAGTGCTGCATGACAGAGTGAGCTCCCGTCTCTGGTCCCAGCTCCAGCCAACCTAGCAGTTTGAAAGCAAGAAATTGCAAGTAGATAAATAGGTACCGCCTTGGTGGGAACTTCCGTGCACCTCAGCGTCTTTGGACCGCACTGGCTCTTCGGTTTGGAAATGGAGATGAGCACCACATCCCTAGAGTCGGATTTGACTGGCTTTTGAGCAAGGGAAACCTTTCCCTTTAGTAGCTAGTAGGCTGAGTTCACACATCATAACCAATGTTGTTTGAATCATTATTGTCTTGTAACGCTCTTTGTTGTTATATGTTATTTGTTGTTTGTTATTTGTTATATGAGCTGCGGTGGCTCAAGTGGTTAAGACGCTGAACTGCAGGCTGTGGAAGGTCAGTAGTTCAGCAGTTCAAGACCCGGGTGCCGCATGATGGAGTGAGCTCCCATCTCTAGTTCCAGCTCCTGCCAACCTAGCAGTTCAAAAACAAGAAATTGCAAGTAGATAAATAGGCACCACTTCGGTGGGAAGGTAACAGTGTTCCGTGCACCTTGGTGTTTAGTCATGCCAGCCACATGACCACGGAAACGTCTTCGGACAGCACTGGCTCATCGGCTTTAAAACAGAGATGAGCACCGCAACCTAGAGTCGGATTTGTCTGGCTTTCGAGCAAGGGAACCTTTACCTTTACCTTTTATATGTTATATGTTTGTTACACGTTATATGTTTAATTTCAAATAAAATATTTTTTTTAAAAAACAAATATTTATTATATGGTGTACACAATAAAATTAAAAACATAGGGCCTGAATATCAGGCTGCATAAAATTCAGAACACTTTTATTTATTTGTTTGTTTGTTTATTTTATCGGCTTTCTTCAACTGCCCTCCCCTGGCAAGCCGGGCTCAGAGACTGTGGTGTACAAAATGGTCATAAAACATAAATTAAAAACAAGTTAAAACCAGTATCAGAGAAATGTAGCTGGAGATGGCGCAAGAAAAGCCATAACGCCACTATCTCACAGGAGGAGGCATTATGTACAACTACACATAAGCTGTAATAATTTCTCATACAAAGTTGATGAACATGTCAAATGACCAACACAAGACTATATGTGTTTCTGCCTCAGGGGCCTTGCTCAGTGGTCATCAGTAATACATACTCGTAAAGAAATGCACATCAAGAAAATCTTATGTATCAATCCTGACCAGATGTTGTTATCTCATATACTGTGTGATATGATGTAAGCTTATAAAGTAGGCCATGGATCCCTTCACATGGTAACTGCACTCACACATAAATCTTCATTGATATTATAATCTGGCATAAAGTTTCCAGTATTTCTGGGTGTGTGTGTCATCAACCAGCAGTTGCAATTAAATGTATTACTGACCACTGAGCAAGGCCCCTGAAGCCAAAATGCACATGGTCTTGTGCTGGTCATTTGACATGTTCATCAACTTTGTATGAGAAATTATTACAGCCTATGTATAGCTTGTTCTGAATTTTATTCAGTCTGCTATTCAGGCCCAAAGTTTTTAATTGCATTTTGTATACCATATAATAGATATTTATTTTGAGATTATTTTATCTGTTAAAACTTGACCCTTGTAGAACAAGAGCATCCAGCTTGGCATCCATGGGTACCTTGGTGCTCACAGACACCTTTCCTGGTTGCTTAACAAGGGCCAGGTGGGGATGTTATCCAGTAGGGCTTCTGAGTGACCATTGGAGACCTGAATGGCTGTGAAGATATGTAAAAACATTGTTTCAGCAGCAGCTGTTTAAATTACCCCTCTTCTCTCCTGCACTTGGGCTTCCTGCATGTATGTGTGTTAGAGAGACAGACAGACAGAAAGACAGAGAGAGCGCAATCCCCCCCTTAAACAGAGCTTCTGCCTGAGATGTTGAAGAGTTAGAGTTATGTATGACCTTACTCCTTGACATTCTGTTGACATTTTGTGGTTAGCTCTGCCTCCAGTGGCACCCATTTTGTAGATGCGACCACCAACCTGTGCCAGAATTCCAAAAAGACTCAAAAATTTTGGAGACACCCCCCCCCCGTGCAGAGTATTCTAGAACTATAATCACTGTGTAGTGCAGAAAACAGAGAGAGAGAGTAAGGAGGACTAGAGCATTGGGCTATATCCGAGCAAAAAAAATAGCTGGGAGATACTGTATTTGTGTTTTTTCAGCTACTTTCAGCCGAATATACATTTAAGTACCTTTTTGGCTGTCTGATATTGCCACATTTAAAAGACATTTATAGGAATTGTGAGCTCTTTAAATGCCTTCAGAGTAAATGTTCAGCTTGTTTAAAGGGACCATGATCTCTTAAAATGCCCTTTCCCCCCTCCATTGGAAACAATGGAGGATAAGGGCACCTTCTTTGGGGGCCCATAGAATTGGACCTCTGGTCCAATCTTTTTGAAACTTAGGGGTTCTTTTGAGGAGAAGCACCTAAAAACACACACACCCACACACAGATTCCTAGATGCCCCTGATAAATTCTCCATCATACCCTATGAGGACCATTGACTATAATGGTCCGCATAGGATATAATGAAGCAGGGGGGGGGGGTGTTGGGATTTCCGAAAAATCTAGAATCTGAATATTGTACCTGTATTGGGATTTGGGAATTCCAGGACATACTGATTTTTGGGGGGTTCAGTATACCCAAACCTGAAAAACCCGATTTTGCATACCCCTGATAAGGATATTAACTCCAGCAAGTAAGTGCTCCTCTGAAGAAGCTACTTGTTAATTTTAATAGTCTACAATTTACTTTAGCAGAGTGAACATGTATGAGACTCTGATTGTTTTGTGTATTCAGGAGAGTACAGCTGCCATCTCTGAGTTTGTTTTTCCATTGTTACTCTGCTCATATGTGAAGACCATTTGAGTGAGCAGTTATTTCCAGGGATTAGCTGCTTGCAGTAGTCTATGCCTTACCATCTGTGAGGAATTTAATAGGAGTTTTACTAGCAATCCAGGCTATCATGAGATTTGTGTAACAGTAAAGACAAGCAAATTAGCATGACAGTTTTTACAAAGCATCAGGGTTTATTAAAGCTAGGACAAACTACCCTGCTAATATCACCAGACA
Organism: Gekko japonicus; assembly: GCF_001447785.1. Taxonomy (NCBI): domain Eukaryota; kingdom Metazoa; phylum Chordata; class Lepidosauria; order Squamata; family Gekkonidae; genus Gekko; species Gekko japonicus. Next base: position 248,630 of record NW_015174912.1, read on the forward strand.
CATCTGCAATATGGACTCTTGTGCCTTCAAAGGGTAAAAACAAACCTCGTATACCTAGGATGGTGGGTCCTGTCAAAAAAGAAAAACAAACAACAGAAAGTAATTTGTTTTTCAGGATGTATGCCACTGGGAGCCAGCACAAATAATAGCAATTGTGCTCACATACTAAAGTTGTTTTGTGACCTTGTTCTGAGGTGTGACAGTTTTCATGCTTTTTCTACCCAGCAGTGCTTTCTGCAAATAGGTGACAGTCCAAAAGTAGCTCTAGGAAAAAAAGCCCAGGAAAGAAATAAGAGAGCAGTTTTGAATGCTGTTGAAGATAAGGGACCACTAAAGATGCTAGGTGTTTCCTACAAGGAAAGCACTTCCATGTACATTTTCTTGATAAATGAAGCTTGAGTGTGCAAGCAACAGACATCCTTTTGTGATAGTACTGGAGAGGGGGAACCTAGTGGTTTAACATTGTTTAAAGCTCATAAACGGCAACTATAAATCAGCAAATTAGCTAATGATTGCCTCTGGGTAGTGATACATGATGAAAAACAAATGAGGAAAGGTACTCAAGCATTGCACTTTGCAGCTACTGGAAAAATTAAAATTCCATCTTCATTTTAAAAAAAAAGCAAGTTATAAGGGGCTGTGCCCTGATTGCAAAACAATTGCTGCTCTCAAGGAATATGCTTTGTAATAATCTGCACTCCAATGCTAACTGTTGTAAATGGTTTATGAAATGAAACGGAGTGGGAAAGAATTCATACATTTCCTTTTTAAGCATGGACAGAATAGAAAACTAATCTTATGAACAACTTGCTCATATATACTGTGTACCACAAAGAAAAGAAAACCAGCTCCACAACTGCACCAGTAGTGTTCATAACAAAAAAGACTGGAAATAGCCGCTGGTAGATTTTCTGGGTGTTTTCCCACCATCAGCCCTAATAGCTGCTTGGGAGGGAGCTCAATTTGTCCTTCTGACTGGCAAGCACAGTCCTAAGAAGCAGAATAGTGAGCAAACATAGAATCAGATCACAGCCTTCTCTCTCAAACTAGTGATTGATAAATCAGCACTTTGGAAAGACTATCAGTACAGTCATCTTTAGTAGGCAGATCTGTGTGTAATCCTGTTGACTGGAAAATATATTTGTCAGTTATATATCTGCTGATTCAATCTTTCCTCTGATGTTCTGAAACTCTCCCTCTGATGTTCTGAAACCCTAAGCCACCAACCAAATGTCATACCCATCTGAATGCTTCTGAATAGTATCAACTGTCATTAATTTTTTTCCATTCATAATAGTAATAACCACAATATTTATAGAAAAAAGTATTTTCAGTTGGGTTTTGATTAGTTGTAGTGTGGGAGTCCAGGGGGGAGTGAGAACACAGAGGGGCTCTGTCAACAATGGCTTAACATCACTTCTGGGGGAAACCTGGAGGTGACACCATACCTTTCTAGAAATTGCCAGAAACAATTCCTGAAGCAGACTGGTATCACTTTTGAGTTTTTCCCAGAAGTGACATCAAACCATAGCAGTTGACACATTATTTTTCTCCTGCCAGCCATAGGAGCAGTGATGAGAGCAGGGGGTGATGGATCCCCTGCCCCCAGTGGGAAAATGGCAGCCTTATTACTTTGCCATCCTAAGCAGAGTTACATCCTAAATCCCTTGAAGGCAAGCAGAGTTGCATCCTTCTAAGTCCTTTTAAATCAGTGGGCTTAGAATAGTGTAATTCTGCTTAGAAGGCACTGTTACTATTCAATTGTACAGGCTTTCTACATCTTTTAGTACAATCCCAAACAGAGTTATACCTTTCTAATCCCATTGACTTTAGTGGACAGAAGGAGGAGGAGGAGATTGGATTTATACCCCGCCCTTCACTACCTGAATTGTGTGTAATTTAAATAGGGCTATGTACTACCAATCTGAAAGCTACTTCTTTAAGAATTACTGGGTCTCCTTCCTTTCTCCTGAGCTCAGTCAAAGCACATAGATCCAACACAGTGGATCTAGATTGTAGACAGGCTTACCATTTGCCTGTTTATGATGGGAGGGCTGTACTGGTGGGCCTGCCCTTACTAACCTGGACTAGCAGGAGAACAGTCTGGGGGAGCACCTCATGATGTATAAGTTCAAATCTGCCTAAAAACTTGGAGTTTTACAGAACAGCCAGAGTGTCACTTGATATCATATCCAGGTGGCTGTGACACCACATGTTGTACAATGTCATTTCCTCCCATTGCCACACACCTAATGCTCTAGGGATGCTGGCTAGCAGCCTGGCATCCCCAACTGTAGGTGTGAAATGGAACGGCAAAAGTTGGTGGCAGAAAGACAAGGCTTCTGGGATGAATGTTTCACAGCAATGTGACACCTTTCTGCAAAACTAAAATGACAATATTGATTTAATAGACATTTTTATTGGGAGGTAATCTGTGTAATCTGCAGTGGCTCAAGTGGTTAAGATGATGAGCTGCAGACCAGAAGGTCGGTAGTTCAGCAGTTCGAGACCTGAGTGCCGGATGACAGAGTGAACTCCCGTCTCTGGTCCCAGCTCCTGCCACCCTAGCAGTTCGAAAGCAAGAACTTGCAAGTAGATAAATAGGTACCACTTTGGTGGGAAGGTAACAGCATTCCGTGCACCTCAGCGTGTAGTCATGCCGGCCACATGTCCACAGAAACATCTTTGGACTGCACTGGCTCTTTGGCTTGGAAACGGAGATGAGCACCGCATCCCTAGAGTCGGATTTGACTGGCTTTCGAGCAAGGGAAACTTTTACCTTTACCTAATCTGTGTACAGAAACATGCACAGATTTCCCACACGGAAACTGGATGAATGAATCCATCTAACCACTAGGGATGTATGACTGTTCTAGTTTTAATTTCTTTGAGATGTACAGATACATGGTGAGCATTTTCATATTTTTGTGAGTCTTGCCATTTCTTTTAAGGCCTGTATGCCATTTCCATGTTAGATGCTATTTTTACCGAACACATATGGCATTTATTTGTCACACAAAATCAGGCATCAATCCCAATTTGAGTTTTACTATCAAATATTGTTAGCTTTGCTTGCATAAATGATGACTTTATTTTCCTTCCAGTCACTGGGGAACCAACACAGGAACACCAACATTCAAACAGAGCAGGGGTAGTCACCAAATTTGACAGTGTTAATATTCCTAGTATCCAGCATCTCAGGTAATAGATACTGATCAAGCCTCAATTTGCAGCAGCTCTCAAAGAGCCCACGTTGCTTCACTGAAATGACCTCAGTGGAAGGGAAAACACTAACCCTTTTCCACCTCACATTATAATCTGTCAGACAAGAGACAGGAACAATCTCTGGATTTGAGGAAAAGTTTCTGATTTTATTTCCCAATGTTGAATATAATATATTAGATGGGCCACTTTCAGAATATATATACTATGCATTTTGTGGATAAGAAAACCTGCTGATAATTTAACATTTTAATAAAACACAATCCCCTAGCTGTCAGCCAAGGTAATGTGAAGTGTGATGTAGCAGAGTCTTGGGAAATAAGGGCTGAGATGATGCTGGTAATGAAACCAAATAACTGTCTTTTCCCCCCTAAACAAGACCAAGAATCATTGTGTTTAACCAACTTCTAACTAATGAAGCATGAAGAAAATTGCTGTAACAAGTTGCATTGACACCAAGAAAGCAAATATGTATTATTATTTACACATGAAAATACAGTAGCCTTGAGACTGATCACAGCAGCCAATAGAATCCTGTAAATTCCATTGAGGCTGTCAGACCAATCTATACCTTGACTTGATTGAAATGGAACTTGCTTCCTACTGGGCTTGTAGCAAAGCATACTTGGGGCAAACTACATGTTACACTACAGCCAAATGTAATAAAGCCCTGATGACCTCTTCTCACCGGCAAAGTATAATAATGGATTGGATCCCAGGGGAAATCTCTGTTGATGGAAAAGATTTCCGTCAGCAAATCTTCCTCACCTTTCTCTTCCCTCTGCAACCCCAAATACCCCAAGTATGGTTCCTTGAGGCCAGGGGATACCTAGGAACAGGATAAGGGGAAAGTTAAAAGTATGCAGCAAGAGGCAAAAATCACACACACACCATCAGCAGAAATTTCAAGCCATCATGGTAACTGATGTTTTTACATTGCTGGCTTTGTGTTTTTCCATGTCTGTGTTTTATGGCTTTGCATTGTTTGTTGTGAGCTGCCCTGAGAAACCTGGTGTGGGATAGAAATATTTTTAAAAAATTAAACTCTGATTGGAAGGAAATTATTTGATTACTGTAATAAATAAGTTATGCAGGATAAAAATATTTACATTGAGTAAATATGTGGGAGGCAAAATTTGCATAAGAAAAGGGACAGGAGAGAAGGGCATCTTTCTGCTGCTATTCAATTTTTTCCTGACTCTCCCACAGGTACTTGAAGCATCCTCTCCTCCAACGTTCAAGATCTGTGTATATATTGCAATCATGGATTTTGAGGATGAAGGCAACCTGTCCTTTATCTCTTATTCTCTAGTAGTATGATTTTTTAAAAAAAATCATTAATAGTAAGGGTACCTTTTCTGCTCATAATTCTACAGCATAATGTGTGGAAGAAAGTACATGCAAACCATGTATTTCAGAATCCATATACTGCAATTTATAAATGATTCACATGTGTGAATTTTAAGAGAAACCTTTAGCAATGTAACACAATGTACTTATGTAGACAATCAAGAGACAGACATTACCAAGCTATCCAATCCTCTAAAAAAAAGGATCTTTTGTTTTGTTCTCAGGGTGGACTCAGCTATGCATCCGCAAAACTATTGCCATGGGTTTACCCATACAAGTGAGGGAGAATTTTGCCCCCATCTTATATAAAGGCATCACAGATGTCTTTTGCTTTCAGCAATGCAGACAGGACTCAAAATTATTTGCCATGCTGCTGTTCTCTCAAGAAAACTGAGAGTACCCAGCAATTAGGATTAATATTGGAAACTGGGGGGAGGGGAGATTTGGTTAATGTTAATTTTCTTGTTTTATTGTAAAATTCTTTGAACAGTGAGGAAGTATAGAATTCTAGTAAATAAATTATTTAACAAAAACAGCCATAATTGCAAGCATAATAAGTCTGCCTCTGAAACGAAATACTCAAATGTCTGTAAATTTGGCCCATTAGAGGATCTGTTGGTCATATTTTATAAAGTACTTCCCCGTAGATAATATCTTCCCCATTCTAAATAGTGTTTCTGGCCACAGGCCTCAAACTGTTTCTGTGGCAGTGCTTTTGTGTTGCTCTCTCTGCCTTCAATCAGCTAAACAGCCTTTTAAGAAAACTTTTACTGTGAGCAATTGTATGTCGAGACTAATGTATCTGTGTCTTTTTTTAAAACTGGAGGAAATGTTTGGGTTTTTTGTGACTTTCCTTAAAATGATTCAGAGGAGCAGGTGAAAACAAACAGTGGCTGCGGTCACACGGAGCATTAGGCACGCTAGAGGGACGGAAGATAGGCAGATTTTCCGGGCGCGATCTCACCGCCACATCTGGGAAGTGCAGAGCTCCCATGGCGAACCCGAGGCTTCCCGCGGAAGATGCATGGTAAAAAACTAGTACCTCGGAGGTACTAGTTTCCTGAAACCATGGGGCAAGGGCAGGCATCTGATCGCGTTTCCAGTGGTAGTTCCGGCGCCCGCCCATGTCCCCTCGCAAAAAGTTTTTTTTTCAAAGTCTCCACAGATACGCACAAGCACCCAACGGAGCATGCACACACTTTAGTTTTTTAAAAAAACACACAACTGAGCAGCTCACTAAGACTTCAGTCGTCCAAAGAAGAGGAGAGGAGCCAGAAGAAATGAAACACAGAGTGCACGGCTTGAGGCGAGAGAGAAACAGATAGTGGGAAAGGAGGCAAGGCAGAAGAGAAAGCAGCTGAGGCGAAGCCCAGAAGGGGGGGCTGCACCGGCAGAGTAGGAAGTCTGCTTGGGGAAGGGGGGGCAAAGCCGGGAAGAGTTGACTAGACACACAGGCGGCGCAGAGGCTGCGGGATCGGAGCCACAGCGCCCAGGGAGCCGAAGAGCCAGG
>NW_015174912.1:255006-261439 GCF_001447785.1 Gekko japonicus
ACCAGCCACTCTTCCCCCCCCCCCGCATTTTCCGGCCCGTGTGACCAGGGCCAGTGTGCACCAAATAACGCCCAAGGTTTGTCCAGGTTTATAAAAATAATCCATGACTTTGAAAGTAGTGATGCACAAATCTGTGCCCTGTGTGACCCTTTGGCTGAATTGGAATCACACAGTCAGAGTCCAACGAGTTAGATGAATCTGTTTATTGCAATGAAAACTGGGAATACAGGGGCTGAGTATCTTAGCACTTCAGCAATTCCAAGTCATATTTTGCCATAACCAGAAGGTCTTATACCCCAAATGACATCACATATAGTTTACCCATTGGAGTTCCCGGCCTCTCGGCAAAGCCGAGGTCCGGGGGCTGTTTTGCCGCCCTGGAGGAGCTGGGGCAGCAACAGAAGCATGACGCATGGAGTCATGATGTGGGTGTGGTGGGCGGAGCCGGCTCAGCTAAACCACTGGGCTCCACTCCCACTCAAGGACAGTCCCAGGATTGTGCTTGCCTACCCTCCCACCCTGTCTTAGTGCAGGCTTTACTGGTCGCCTACTGGGGCCAGGTAGGAATTTTTCCCTTTTACCCGGAACTGGTGGATTGGGTGTAGGTGTTTTTGCCTACCTTGCACTAAGAGCAGCAGATTGAAGTGATGGATGTGGTGGTCAGCAGTTAATTAGGTTGGTCACTTGGCAGGTTGGTGCGGGCAAGAAACCAGAACTGGTGAGTACTTTACGGCATTTTCCCCATTAGGGAACAGGGAGTCATCAGGAACTGCCTTCAGATTTCCAGGTCCAGGGTGGGGAGCGGTGATCACCTCCTCTGGGAACCTCTTAGGGTATGCTCCTCCCTGCAAGTTGTCAGGCTTCAGGGGTAGGCACTCCTAGGTGGTGACCAGTTTGCTGGGCTGCCGATCGCGAGCCAGACTGATGGCTCAAGACCAGAGCTGGGTGACCCGCCTGAGGAAAGGGCAAGGAGGTCGGTCAAGGGAATGACACCTGCCTTGCCTGTTCCATGCTCGCTTAATTGGTTCCTTGCCGCAATGTTATGCTAAATAGTTAATAAAGTGGCCCTTGTTTACTCCAAACTGTTGTCAGGGAGCCGTGGCGCAGGCAGTACAACGCCTGCAGTAACAATGCTAGCGAACAGCCACAATGGCTATTCGAGACCCACCGCGGACGGAGTGAGCTCCTGGCCCTAGTCCCAGCTCCCGCCCACCCAGCGGATCGAAAGCATTTCGCAAGTAGACAAATGGGTACCTGCCCTAGGTGGCAGGGGGCACCCTCCTCCTTGTTGCGTGCCGGGAGTGCTGGCGGCAGCAGCAACCGGGTAACAACAATGGCGGTGGAGCAACTGGCGACACAAGGATGCGGTGACCGAACCGGATGGAGGCGGAGTTGAGGCAACACGACAGCGAGACAACGCAGCCCGACAGGAGCCTAAGGGACGGAAGTCGGAAGCTGCAGTCAGAAGCGGTCGTGCATCGGAGGAGCCCACCAGAAGCCTGCCGGAGGTAGTCACCGGCCAGCCTGAGGCGCCGGGAACAGCATCCGAAGCCCGCCCGGGAACAAAAAAAGGAGAGAACACGCCGCTTGGGTGTCGGTAGGCAGCCCCTCCCCCTTCGAATTTGTGGCCCTAGGTTAGGATAACAACTACATAAGTAGTATATCTGTAAACCGCTCTGAGACCCCCTAGGGGTCAAGGGTGGTATATAAATTGAATTGTAAAGTAAAGTAAAGTTATTCTGACTGGGGGTGCAATAAAGAATCTCTAATTGGAGCCATAGAAGCATCACTTGACTCAGTGCATCTCTTATTGGTGTCAGTAATTACGCTTCCTTGTCTGGACTCCAGAACAATGTGAAACACTGTAGAACACCGGGACCCTTTCTGGCCTTGCTGAAGTCAGCCTCCTGCCTCACTTTTGGAAAGCTAGCTGATAAGGGCTGTGATTCACATTAAACGTAGCTCTTGGCAGGTTTCCCAATACCAGATGTTTTGAGAACACTTCCAGAGTTAACCGTCCTTCTTCCATCTGGGCTAAATACCAAAATCTGAATTTACTATGGTTAAATTCTTATGAGGGCACAGTGACAGCTGTCAGCATATAAAGATGTCAGAACTCACATTCAGAAATCACATTCATTTTCCCCTTGTCCTACAGTAGTGAGCAGGTAGGATAAGAACACAAGAACATAAGAAAAGCCATGTTGGATCAGACCAATGGCCCATCTAATCCAACACTCTGTATCATACAGTTGCCAAAACCCAGGTGCCAACAGGAGGTCCACCATCAGGGCCAGAACTCCAGAAGCCCTTCCACTGTTTCCCCCAAGCATCTCTATCCCAGACATAGTGCTCCCTTTATACCTTTTGGCTGATAGCCACAAATGGACCTCTGTTCCATATGTTTATCCAATCACCTCTTGAAGCTGTCTATGCTTGTAGCCTCCACCACTTCCTGTGGCAGTGAATTCCACATGTTAACTAGGATGCCATACAGTGTATCTCCAGCCACCAATGAGTCCAGCATGAAACACTAAAACCCTGAGCTTTTATGTCACAAGTCTATATCTGTTGCACTTTCCCTTACCTGTTATTTCTGCCTGTGGCCCTTATGCTCTATAATTTTTTTGCTGTTTGTTCTTATTTGTATACTAAGCTGTCCATGGTAGTTTGGTTATTCCTAAGCCAGATCTCTGCAAAATGGAATCTAGTTTCCAAAGGGTCCCACACTGGAAAGATGGCAAGCCAGGGCAGTGCGGCACCTAAGTAGCTGCCTTGGTGCCCCTGTCCCCCAGCCAACCACATCTCCCTGATAGGTCCAATGTTGGGTCGGGTGGGCCCCAGCTTTTTACTTATCACCACCCTGCCCCCTCCACCTGGCAAGAACTGCCATGGCTGCCCTTGCCACCCTCCCCATGGTGCCACAAATGACACCCACAGTGAGTCCGAGCCCTGGCTTCCAAAGGGGTACTTGTAAAAAATTACAACTGGAGGATATTTAAGCAGTACAAACTGATCAGATTTTTAGTAGCTAATGAAAGTTTGACAATATGCAGTGTGCCAATATGTTAATTAATTATGTCATCATATCTTGAGAAATGTGGGTTCTGTTTTCCAGTATAAATACAGCTCACCTAAACATCTATTTTAAGAAATACAGGGACATGGGGAAAATGCACTTGTAGCTTTAATGTTTTTTTATAGACAGTGGGATGTGGTTACTAGTTTGATTGATTCTTCATGGGAGTTCTTAGGCATGTAGGAGGGATGGACAATTTATCTTTCATTTTTTCTGGCAGTCACTTTTAAAAACCAAAAACAGCCATATTAATTGTTTGGAAGAAATAGACCAGGCTAACCCAATGTCATCAGATCTCAGAAGCTAAGCAGAGTAAGTCCTGATCAGCATTTGGATGGGAGACCACCAAGGAAGCCCAGGGTCTCAATGCAGAGACAGGCAATGGTCAACCACCTCTGAAGTCTCCTGCCTTGAAAATCCCATACGGTTGCTAAAAGTCAGCTATGATGGTGGCAAAAATAAAGTCACAGCTATATTTTTATGACTTTTGTGACCAGAGTTCTCCCCTTTAATAAAAGTGTTCCACTTTTAAATCTGCATTTCTTCATCAGTTGTACAACCAACTCATATTGAACTGTGAATTGAGAGCAAGCGGAGAATGAGCAGGATTGCCTCTGCATGCCCAAGCCCTGTTCTCCAGAGCTTGTGGAAGTGTTTCCATATTACATGACTGCTTCCTTATGTGTATTCAGGCACAATTCATGTACCCTCAATCACTTTTCAGTATTTCTTAAGGGATACTAAAGTTGGACTGTTATCAACTTAGATGGATACTGATAAATTGGAGACCTTCATGGGCATATCTGGTCCCATTTAACCCAATCCACAATGGTAAGAAAGAGAGAGAAAGCATTGCAAATAGTAATAAGCAATGATAATGATGATGTCATGTGTTCTCTGGAATTGCTCATTTAAAATGCCAATTCAAAGGCCATTGTACTGAGTTATGTTCCATCACATGGATTAGAGAGCTGAAAGCATGATGTGAATTTCAGACTTCATCTCCTCATAGGCACAGATAGAAAAGCTTTAAAAATACTTCCCTGAGTTCTTTCCATTCAGATTTTTCTCCACCAATTTGGGGGGAAATACAGAATATTTTGATTTATTAAATTAAATTAAACACTACCAACAAAGTATTGATTCTTCATATTTATTTATTTATTTATTTATTTGTTAGACTTTTACCCCGCCCTCCCACCAAAGCGGCTCAGGGCGGCTTACAATAGTTAAAAACCAGTATACAATTAATAGAAAATCAAGTCTAAAACAATACAATCGATAAAATCAAATTCATTAATAGCAATTTTGACAAAACAGGGTTATCCCTTTCCTTATAACAAATCTATAATGGCTGCGGTCACACGTAACAGAAGCCACACAAGTGAGACGGAAAACAGCCAGAGTTTCCGGGCGCGATCTCACCAGCACATCTGGGAAGTGTAGCACTCCCGTGGCTCAACCGAGGCTTCCAGCCGAAACTGCGTGGCAAAAAACTAGTACCTTGGAGGTACTAGTTTCCAGAAACTGCGGGGCAAGGGCAGGCGTCTGATCGCGTTTCCGGTGGCATCCGGCGCCCGCCCATGTCCCCTTGCAAATAAGGTGGGGTTTTTTGTCCAAGTCTCTGTGGATGCGCATGCGCACCCAACAGAGCATGCACATTTGTCATGTACACAAAAATAAAAAACAGTTTGCCGCGGCGCGCGCTTCTTCGTTGTGCGCCGGCTTGTCCTGTGATCGGCACCTCTCCCTTGTCATGGAACCTCCACGGTACCTCCACAGGACCTCCACAGGAGGTCTGATCATGTAACTGCGCAGTAGTTTGCCCCAGGGCAAACAGCCACGCTTCTCCTCTGCAGTTTCCTGCCCGTGTGACCGGGGCCAGTGGTTAAAATACAGAATTTAAACTATGTCACTTTCCAATGCAAACCTATATCACTTTACTACAATGAAAACAAAGCAACTGGAAATACTATGCTTTCCATATTATTTTATTTATTTATTTTTTAATCCCCAAAGGGATATTTTTTTATTTTGCAATGGACTACAGAACTACAAAGAAATATCAGGAAAGGGACTACAACTAGGGATAAAGGAAAGAAAACCACACTAAACTAAAACCCCAAGAGGAGAAGATCTTTTCACTGTTAATAAAGATGTTAGTACAATAAGTGTTAGTATCACAATATACTTGTAGAGTTCTTGCTTACAACAGTTTGCCATTTATATGTTATTTTATTAGTTGTGAGAGAAATCTCTGATCATCTTCTTATTCTTCACTTCAAAAGGCCATTTTCCAAGTCCTTCTTCCTTTACTTCGGCTTTCTGCCTCTAAAATCATATACAACTCTGGCAGGTCCTGCACCCTTTTCTGTAGTAGAGCTCTCCTCAGAGGTAGCAGAGTCACTAGACTTCATTTCTTCCTCTTTGGACTCTTCCTCTGTTCCCAGCTGATGTCGCAGAAATTCTTTAGCTTTAAAAATGGAGTCTATCTTCTCTCTTCTATCGTTGATCTTAAAGATGACACCTTCCGGAACAACCCATCTGTACAATATCCCATTAGTTTGAAGGAAAGAAATTAAGTCCTTGTAATTTTTCCTCTTTTGTCTCCTATAGGCTGACTCCATTTCATTTACAAGTTCATTTGCTGTTAAGCCTACTAATGGAGTGATGAGCTCGCTGAGTGTCCTCTTCAGATCCTCCCGCTCCGTTTCAGCCACTCCCTGAAACCTGAGGATCATGTTTGCTTTTTCCATCTGTAGCTCCAACACTCGATTCTCTTGACAATTTTGCTTCATTTCCACCTCTCCCATTATTTTCTTCAACTTCTTGCTTGTGGTGTCTATCTCTTTAATCTTCTTGTTTGCCTGCTCCACTTTTTTCTCTGCTTCATTCAGCTGGAGCTGCTGTGCTGCGAAGTTTTTGTTCATCACGGTCAATTGCTGGTTAATACCATTGAGTTGTTCCATCACGGGCTTAAGCATATCAACCAAGAGTTTAATGACATCTGTTCCCTCTTCCAGTTTTGGACTCTGGCTGCCAGGTGGTTTCATTTTAAACTTCCTTTGCTAGGCTGCCATTTTTGCCGTTTTGTTTACAGTTCTACTGCTTCTTCCCAACTCGAAAAACTTGTCCAACGACGTCGCAAATCAGATAAGTCTCTCAAAACACATTTCTTTTATATCCTCCACTCTCCCCCTTCATGTCATTTAGCAGTTAATTCGCATCAGAGGCGTCCCTCTTTGCAGTCTCTTTTATCAGCGGGGGGGGTCGCTTTTAAAGTACTCAATTTTATTCAGAACTCACGTTCATTGTCAGCCAGTTTCTCTGACCACGCTCGGTTTATACGCCATT
>NW_015174912.1:261490-261996 GCF_001447785.1 Gekko japonicus
AACGTTGTGCCCGAAGGCCACTCAGTGACTGGACCATCGGGATGGAGGGGAGCCTCAATTCTCTAGCATTCTGCCATTGAAGAGGCTACCCCTCAAAATCCCCCTTGCCTGGAGCCTATCACAAAGGCTCTGCGGGGGTGTCTCTTGAGGTGGCACCCCTCCATGCCGCTGGTGTGTGATTCGCCCTTCCCCGGTGTGGGGAGAGCATCCGCCATCGCTGCTCCATAGACAGGAAGTCCCTTTCCATATTATTTTTATATCCATTCTGTAGTAGGAAAAATTAGCAACAAAAAGTCAGTATACTTTTACTTAACACATAGTTTGAAAAATACACAACCATAACCCGTTAGTGTTCTTTGAGGGACTGAACAAACATGTGGACAAGGGGGACCCAATAGATGTCATTTACCTTGACTTCCAGAAAGCTTTTGATAAAGTTCCTCATCAAAGGCTCCTAAGTAAGTTCAATAGTTATCAAATAGAAGGACAAGTCCTCTTGTGGATCA
>NW_015174913.1:0-303 GCF_001447785.1 Gekko japonicus
TATACAGGACACATCGGACACTATCCAATTTCTACAGAATCTCGGCTTTTTGGTGAACCTTCAGAAGAGTCCTCAATCAATACAACAACCTAGGGGTGATCTTGGACATTTCCCAAAACCACATCTTTGTCCCCAGTGCCAAGGTGGAGAAAGCCTGGTCGTTCTGCCGCCAAATCATCAAGAGCAACAGTCTTCGTTGATGACCCTTGCCAAGCTGATGGATCTGTTAGTATATTACATACACACTGTTCCTTGGGCTCTTTGGCATGCGAGACCTTTTCAACAGCTTCTGCAACCCCACCT
>NW_015174913.1:902-79227 GCF_001447785.1 Gekko japonicus
CAGCTGTTGCCAATTGCTAGAAGGGAAATGGTCCCAGGAACAGGATCTGTTCCAGATGATGGTAAGTCGATTCGATCTCCTAATCAGGGACCTGTTCGCATCCCCACTCGACTTCAAGGTGAGAAGGTTCTTCACCAGATTCTATCTCCACAATGCAGAGGTGATGGATGCTCTGATGTCTCAGGGGCCTTCTAGTCTCCTGGTTGCATACCCACCGACTTCTGTTTTACCAAGACCTTTGAGGAAGATACGAGAACAGAGGGTGGAAGTAATAGCAGTGGCCCTGTACTGGCTACGGAGACTGTGGTTCTCAGAGCTCCAGCGTTTTGCACTACAACCACCCTTCCATTTACCAGAGATGCTGGACATGCTGACACAGGGTCCAATTCTGGCACCCAGATCCAGGTTGGCTTCACTTGACTGCCGGGGCAGTCGCGCAGGAGAAGCTTCTCAGACTAGGGTACTCAAATACGGTGACTGGCACCATGCTGGTTTCCAATAGACAGTCTACCTGTTGAATATACGAGACCACCTGGAAGGCCTTCGTGAGATGGGCTGGAAGGAAGAACGTTGACCCTCACATCAGGAATGTTCTAGCCTTCCAACACGATGGTCATGACGGGTCTGAAGGCTTCTACGCTTAGATTACAAGTAGCCGCCCTTTCTACGGCTCTGCCTATGTTCAAGAGTTGGGGTCTCTATAGACATCCTCATATCTGTCGCTTTCTTGAGGGAGCGTCCCTTCGGAACCCACCAACATCTCACAGGTTCCCGACGTGGAGACTAAAAGTGATCCTCGATGCCTTGACCAAGGATCCCTTTAAACCTTCAGGGAGGTTTCCTTGAAGTGGCTACAGATGAAAACATTGTTCTTAGTGGCTGTAACTTCACTTCATAGGGTGCCAGAGCAGGGAGCTCTTTCTGCCAACCCTAGACTTTGTGTGCTCCATAGGACAAGGTAGTGCTGTCTATAGATCCTACCTTTCAGCCTAAAGCAAACTCTCGATTCCATGGATCTCTGAAGTTCTGTCTTCTTTCCTCTTGCCCAAATTTGTTTTCATCCAAGGAAAGACTATGGCACCTGTTGGGCGTGTGACGAGCTCTGGAGACCTTCTCCTCTGCACACGCAGCTTTAGGAAGTTAGAATCGCTGTTTATTCCCATTTTACCCCCAATAAGGGGTGTTATATGTCCAAGTCCACTGCCAGCTCTACTCTCAAGTACTGCATTGCTGAAGCCTATAGGGCACAGAAGCTGGTTCCTCCACCAGACGTAACGGCTCTTTCTATCCAAAGTGTAGCAACGAATGCGGCTTTGTCCAGCCGGGCCACAGTGGGAGAAATTTGCAAGGCTGCCACGTGGTCCTCTGTATACACGTTCATAAGACACTATGATAGCAATCTCTTCGACTCTGCTGATACGGTCTTTGGGCACAGAGTCCTTCGACATGTTTTGACAGATGCAGACGATGACCCACCCAAATACTGAGGACACTGCTATGGGAGGTCCCATCAAGATGTCCTCCTCTGAGAGGGAGAAAGGGCCATTGGTACTTACTCTGAAGGGTCCTTCTCCTCTGAGATAAGGAGGACATCGTGGCCCTCCCATGTCATCATCATCTTTTTCTGCCAGTTCTATATCTTCTTTATCTGTTTGGTCCTTCCTGTCCCTGTCTCACTCCTTGCCTATTAATAGTTTCAGTTTTTTGCAGTTCAGCCGAAGTTGGCTCAGTTATTAAGATGTTGTTCGATCCATTACTGCTGCTGGGAGTTACCAAACTGAATTGAGGGGTGTGTCCCACCAAGAAGATAGGAAGTGAAGTTTTGGTTCCTGCCTCCCTAAGGATAAGGTGGGAAACACCCATCAAGATGTCCTCCTTATCTCCGAGGAGAAGGACCCTTCACGGTAAGTACCAATGGCCCTTTCTCATTTGAACTCAAGGCAACTTATACAGAGTGAGTCAATACAATCCACAGGATGGGATTTTCAGTGAACAATGCAATAAGATTAGGGTTGTAGAACCAACCAGAAATATAAAAACAGAACTGAAGCAAAACCTAAATATGAACATGATACAGTAGCTGCTACAAAAATTACAGAATAGGATCTTACGACAAGCTATACATGGTAATATAAACCACAGTCCGTAACCATTTATCCAAGTAATTTGGTGAATCACTTTGTATGGTGCAACCCTATTGCCTATGTAGAAAAGCCCTCCTGACTAATTTGATTTTGCATCATTTGTGGAAAGCCCGGAGAGTTGGAGCCTTCCTGATCTCAGGCAGGCCATTCCCCAAGTTGGGGGCCACAACAGAGAAGGCAACTGTATGGGCAGTTGTGGATTTTGTCCATTTGCTGAAGACCCCCTGTTCAGGTAAGCAAAGCTGTTGTGGTAGAACATAGGGAGAGAGGCGGTCCCTCAGATATGAGGGTCCAAAACCATGAAGGGCTTTGTATGTGATAGCCCAGTAACTGAGAGCCAGTTTGGTGTAATGGTTAGGAACACGGACTCTAATCTAGGAGGACCAGGTTTGATTCCCCACTCCTCCACATGCAGCTGCTGGTGTGACCTTGGGTCAGTCACAAGTTATTTCAGAGCTGTTCTCTCAAGAGCAGTCCTCGAGAGAGCTCTCTCAGCCCCACCTACCTCATAGGGTGTCTGTTGTGGGGAGGGGAAGGGAAAGGAGATTGTAAGCCGCTCTGAGACTCCTTTGGGTAGTGAAGGGCAGGGTATAAATCCAACCTCCTCCTCCTCCTTCAACAGTGGAGTGAATGCAGAATAGGAGTAATATGTGTGGTCCTGTCTAGCTCTCAACAATAGTCAAGCCACGGCATTCTGCACCAACTGGAATTTCTGAATCGATTTTGAGGGACACCAATCTACCGTGCATTACAGTAGTCTAGTCTCGATGTTTCTTTTGCATGGATCCAGGTGGCCAGGTCAGCCGTATCAAGGTAAGGGCCCCCCTTTTGGTCTAGGCTGAGCTAGAAGAAAGCCTTTTTTGCTGCTGCATTAACTTCCTTCTCCCACAATAACGTTGTCTGCAGTATAATGCTGAGGCTCTTAACTGAGTCAGCAAGGGTCAGCTGAAGTGCATCAAAAACGGGAAGTAAAATGTCCTTCAAGCTCTCCGCCTTCCCAACCAGCATTACCTCTGTCTTTTCAGGGTTTAGCTTCAATTTACTCACTCTTAAGCCAATTTGCCAGAGCAGCCAGGCAGCAATTCAGGACCTCTGCTGCATCACCAGGAGATTTGGATAAGGATATACAGAGCTGGGTGTCATCTGCGTACTGATGACAACCAACCCCAAGGCTATGAACGACTTGTCCGAAGGGCTTTAGGTAGAGATTGAAAAGCATGGGGGCTAGAACTCCACAGGATAGGTCCAACACTGACAACCGGTTTCCAGTAGCAACTCTTTGAGTCCAATCCATGAGGAATGATTTGAACCAGTTCAGCATGCATCCCCTGATACCTGCTTCTGCCTCCAAGCGCCTCAACAAGATGGCATGATGTACTGTATGAAAGCCTGCAAGTTAGTCCAATAAGAGCAACAAAGAGGCATGGCCTTTGTCAAACAGAGGGCGGTGGCGACACAGCTGCAGGGCTTCCTAGATGACACTTCCTCCCTTGACCCATTCCAGTCCGGTTTTCGACCTGGGCATGGAACGGAGACTGTACTGGTTGCCCTTACTGACGACCTCCGCAGACATCTGGACCGAGGCGGTGTGGCGGCACTGCTGTTGCTCGATCTGTCGGCCGCTTTCGATACGGTCAACCATCAGTTGCTTGCCCACCACCTTGCCGACGTGGGGATTCAGGGGCTCGCTCTTCAATGGCTTGTCTCTTTCCTCCAAGGTCGAGGACAGAGGGTGGAACTAGGGGAGCAGCGGTCCCGGAGGTACCCGCTCGAATGCAGTGTGCCTCAGGGGGCGGTTCTCTCCCCGATGCTATTTAATATCTATATGCACCCCCTCGCCCAGATTGTCCGGAGGTATGGGCTTGAGTGTCATCAATATGCCGATGACACCCAGCTCTATCTGATGTTGGGCGGCCAGTCTGACTCTGATCCAGGAGATCTGAACCGGGCGTTGCAGGCCGTATCTGGATGGCTCAGGCTGAGCCGGTTGAAGCTGAACCCGGCGAAGACGGAGGTCCTGTGCCTGGGTCGGAATGGGATGGGATTGGGGCTCCTGCTCCTGGCCTTCGATGGGGCGCCACTGGTGCCAGCTTCGGAGGTTAGGAGCTTGGGAGTGCTCCTGGACTCCACCTTATCGATGGAGGTCCAGGTAGCAGCCACTGCCAAAGTGGCCTTTTATCATCTTCGGCTGGTGCGGCAGTTGGTCCCCTTTCTCAGCCGCGAAGACCTAGCCACAGTGATCCATGCAACGGTCACCTCAAGGCTAGACTACTGCAACGCTCTCTACATGGGGCTGCCTTTGTCGCTGATTCGGAGGCTGCAGCTAGTGCAGAATGCGGCGGCCAGGCTGGTTGCTGGGGTCTCTAAATGGGATAACATCCAGCCTGTGCTCAAAGCGCTGCACTGGCTGCCTATAGCATACCGGATTCGCTTCAAAGTGCTGGTGCTTACCTTTAACCGCCACTAGTACCACCAATGGGGACCGTTCAGCAGCACCGCCGGAGGCGGAGTGGCAGATCAACATCAGGGGGCCACAATAACCTCCCTTGGAACGAAAGGGTATGTGCAATATGGAAAGAGGGTTTTAGTCACGCGGGATCCTTGGGCGTGTCCCATGTATTTACTGTTTTAAATTGTTTTATTAGTTTTATTGCACTGTGTGCCTTATTGTTGTAAGCCACCCTGAGCCCGCATGCGGGGAGGGCGGGGTATAAATAAAATTAAATAAATAAATAATAAATAAATAAACAGAGGTCATCAGCTAAAGCTAGCATAGGGAGATTTGAAAAGGAAATTAGGAGAGCTTGCCGCATTGCAACTGATAATGAAGTCCAAGACAATGTATCCTCCTGGACTGAATCAAGAGCTAGGTTTCCTGTCTCATTACAATACTGATTTTTCCATACCTACTACTTCTCTGCATATCACACCTAATTCAATCATGCCTGCTGTTGTCATTCACCTGCTATTGCCATTCAGCATCTGAAACCACTCTCTCTCCAATTATAAGGACAGATGGACTCCCATTCTAACTGTGTCTGAAGAAGTGAGCAGTGACTCACGAAAGCTCCTACCCTGCCACAAATTTTGTTAGCCTTTAAGGTGGTACTGGACACTTGTTCCTTTCCACAGCTACAGACAAACTAACATGGCTACCTATCTTGATCTAAAGCTAGCAGAGCCGTCTTTCCACCACCAGAAAGTATATCTGTTCATGTTAATATTGCTCAATTGATTCAATGGTCATCAGCTGATGATTTATTTAGATATTTATACTTCACTTTTCTCAGGAAAAGCAAGCCAAAACAACAACCCATCACAACAACCCTGCGAAGTAGCCTATGCTCTGTGTGTGTGAGAGAGAGAGAGAGAGAAAGAGAGAGAGAGTTTCTGCAGCATTTGTGAACTTTAATTTGAAGGAAGAAGTATACATTCTGAATATGAGCAAAGAGTGGAATTGGATAGGAACAATTTCCAGCTGTCTTTTTTAGGATCTAGGGAAGGCTGTTGGTTGAACGCTACTCGAAACTAGCTTAGCCATGTGGCTTACTTGCTCTCGATCGTCTCCATCTGAGCCTCATTTTTCTCTGTGACATGTTGGAGGGTTGAAGTTTTTTGCAAATGCAGAAGGAAAGATGAATTGCTGAGCTGGATGAATTAATCTTTCTGTCAATTATTTACCCTGTGTCCAGACAGCAGTTGGGTATGTAAGTATGCATCGTCGATTCTCTTCAGTTCCCTACGATGGAGTGGGTTGTGGCCGCAGCCGTACTTCTGGGATGCACAGGTAACAGGGGCTGCTTACACAGGTGCAAATGGATGTCTGGGCAGGGAGCTTTACCATTCATGATTTATGGGTCAAGCGCACAATCTTGATATCTGCTTTTAAAGACGTAGCTGGTTTCCTAGAACAGCTTCGAAAGATCAGCCAAAGATCTTTATGAACAGGTAAGACGCGTGAGACGGGCAAGGGGTCATTGCTTAGGGTGAGGGAAAAGGACCTGGGAAATTAAGAATCTAGTTAAGCAGCAACACCATCCTAAAAAGAGTTGGACAGTCCTCTAAGCACTGAAGTCCATGGAAAACAGTAGGGGTCAGGTCACACGGACATTTAGTGCGGGCTTCGCTGCTGATCCCTCGCGCATTAAAGTTTCCTGTTCATATTGGCAAAGCCGCCTCCTGCACCGAAGCGATATAAAATGTCGTGGATAGAAAAACTGCGGGAAAACTAGTGCGGTAAGAGGTCCGTGTGACCGCAGCCAAGGAGGCATCTTGGCTTAGGATAGCACTGCATTAGAGACCATGATTCATTTATGAAGCCCCGATTACTGCATAGGATGAGGGAGTTGTGTAAGTGTGCGGACTCTTTTTGAGGCCAGCAATGAGAAATGTTAACTATATTCCTAGGGACTGCCACACGGCCCTTGCTTCTGCAAACACCTAGAAGAAAAAAGAGCAGGTATAGATGTGGTGGAGTCAGTCTGTTCAGAAGAGGAGGGAAGCACTCCCAGTGAGTTAAATGGGCTTACTTCCCAGTACATATATTTACAACTCCAGTCTTAGGTCTCAGCCTCTCCGTGCTAGATAGGGTTGTCAACCTCCAGGTGGTGGCTGGAGCTCTCCCGGAATTACAGCTCGTCTCCGGATGACAAATATTCGTTCCCCTGGAGGAAATGGCTGCTTTGGAGGGAGGACTGTATGGTGTTCTATCCTGCTGAGGTCCCTACCGTCCCCAAACCCCGCCCTCCCCAGGCTCCATCCCCAAAATCTCCAGGTACTTCCCGACCCAGAGCTGGCACCCCTACCTAGAGACTTGGGTGGGTGACAACACAAGACCCTCAAAGTAAAGTGACCAATTCAAAACTCTATGGTATGTGCTGTCAATTCGCTTTCAACTTCTGGCAACCCTATGAATTAGCGGCCTCCAAAATGTCCAATTGTTTTTTTTTTTACAGTTTTATTTATCATTTTTCCATTTCATTGTCCTTTACAAACAGTTTTCCTTCTAATAGCTTGAGTCTTATTTACACAATTACATACATTCAGTCTTTTATACATTTGGATCTAAATTTTTCCATATTCTGTGAATCCATTTATATACTCTTTCCTCCAGAATGTCCAATAGTTAACAGCCTCGCTCAAGTCTTGCAAACTGAAGGCCGTGGCTTCCTTGACTGAGTCAATCCACCTCCCGCTGGCTGGGTCTTCGTCCTTTCTTGATGCCTTCAAATTTTCCTAGCATGATTGTGTTTTCCAGTGAGTCTTGTCTTCTCAAAACACAATCCTGGATTAAAATTCTTGCAAACCCAACCCCTGAATTAGTATAGCTTTACAAGGGAACTGGAGAAGTTTGACAGTAATGCATTGATGTCTGGACACAAAGGAAGGGTAGGAAACTGGAGCTCTAATTTTAGGCATAGGCCTGACAGCTGGAGGAAGAGTTCTGCACACCTGGCCCAATGAACTCATGCAGACCACTTTGTACCGGAGGGAAAGCACAGCATGTGAATAAACCTCCAGGCAGCCTGCCGCTCCTCTTTCTCATAGAAGGCGTTTTAATGACAGGATGTTCATTGCCTGTTTCTAAACACTTTAACTCCCTGCTGCCCCCCCAGTACTGGCAAGATGCCAACGTGTGGTTAATATGCAATTGTAGGAGAGGGCCTATGGTTCCGTGGTGTAGTGGTTAGGAGTGGGGACTCTAATCTGGGAGAGCTCCACATGCAGCTGCTGGTGTGACCCTGGGTCAGTCACAAGTTCTCTCAGAGCTGTTCTCTTAGGAACAGTTCTCAAAAGAGCTCTCTCAGCCCCTCCTACCTCACAGGGTGTTTGTTGTGGGGAGGGGAAGGAAAAGGGACTGTAAGCTGCTCTGAGACTCCTTTGGTAGTGAAAGGTGGAGTTTTAAATCCAATCTCCTCCTCCTTCTTCTTGGCATACAGGAGGTCCCAAATTCAATCCATGGCATCTCTAATTGAAAGCATCAGGCAGTAGGTGATGTGAAAGACCTCTGCCTGAGTCCCTGGGAGAGCCACGGCCAGTCTGAGCAGACAACAGTGACCTTGATAGACAAAAGATCTGAATCACTATAAGGTAGGGGTCATTTCGTAGAAAAAGAGGTGCAGGCGCTCATTAGCATAACTCATTAGCGTAACTTGTTTGCATATACCACACCCCCTGATATCGCCAGAAGTGTGTTAGAAGACAATACTCACCACTTAGGCTCCACTGGACTGTTCTGGATTGCTAGCTATTGGGGGGGGGACGTGCAGATCTGTCCTCACAGAGGAGGGAGAACTTGCGCCTGAATAAAACTTGGTCTTAAAGGTGCCACTGGACTGTTTGGGGCCGGGGGGCTGGGGGGGGGTCTCTGCAGCTTACCTGGCTGCTTCTTGCTCTGATAGAGGGCTGCTGGGAGCAGGGGGTGGGGCTTGTTGCATGTGCCCGCCCCCGGGCTCCGCTCCTATGCGCTCCTGCAGGAAATGCCCCCTGCATGTGTTCACCTTCCTGTCAATCAATTCAAGAACCCAGTTGGTAGGGTCACCAACCTCCAGGTGGGGCCTGGAGATCCCCCAGCATTACAACTGATCCCCAGACTATAGTGATCAATTCCCCTGGAGGAAATGGCAGCTTTGGAGGGAGGGGTTCTATATGCCACCACACCCCGACTGAGCTCCCTCCCCAAATTCTGTTCTCCCCAAGCACTGCCCCCCCCCTCTCCAAGAATTTCCAAAGCCAGAGTTGGCCCCCGTACCCCAAAGTCCAGACTGGATGGCACCATCACAGAAACCCTATACAAGCACCTTGAACACTGCCCTTCTGTTTTTCATGTGTGAACCTCAACTGGGGGAGGAGTCCTGAAAACTGCTTTACTTCATTTATTTAATTCATTCATACCTCACTTTTCTCCCCAATGGGGACCCAGGGTGGCTTACATCATTCTCCTGTCCTCCATTTTATCCTCACAACGAACCTATGAAGTAGGTGAGGCTGAGAGAATGTGACTGGCCCAAGGTCACCAACAAGCTTCCATAGCATGAGTGGGGATTTGAACCTGGGACATCTAGTCACACTCTTTCTCGGCCTAAGGGCTGTTGTGGGGATAAAACGGAAGAGAGGAGAATGATGTATAAGCCACTTTGGGCCCCCGTTATGGAGAAAGGCAGGGTATAAATGAAATATTAGGAAAGAGATAATGGGGTGATGGCATTTCAGAGCTGATTACAGTGTGGATTTCTGTCCTTTAAAGATTTCTGTCCTTTAAAATGGAAATGTTACCTGGTTTTATTCAGGTGGATTTCTTTTATCTCGAGGGGTCATCATCTAAAATTAGGGTTGGCAGGGACTCCCACTGCTGATGTAGCTTGCAGCAAGTTTGTGGGTTTAGGGCTTATAGCGATGTCTGTGATGGTATGTGGCAGGAGCCACTGTCAATCGCTCCCACCCCAGCCCATGACTGCCAAGTCTTTGTGTCTCCCAAGAGACTATCATTCGGTCTTCCATAACACTGAAATTAGATGGCTGTTTCTGTCTGTTCTCCACTCACACTGTTCCAGTTACTGTCGAAATGTGTCCTGTAACCTCTTCCCCCATGGTCTCGGAGCTTTCAGATGTTACCAGAATTGTGTTGGATCATGTGACCACACAGAACGGCAACTAATAATACCACTGAGCTAGAGTAAGCAAATGTACTTTTTGGGAAGTTGTTCTTCATGAAGCGTCATCTGGAGCAGAATTTAGGGTTCCACCTCCAGGTGGTAAGGAAGGAAATCTGTCTATCCATCTGGTACATCTTTTAGGGTCCAGCAAAGGTATAGGAGCTGCGGTGGCTCAAGTGGTTAAGACACTGAACTGCAGGCTGTGGAAGGTCAGTAGTTCAGCAGTTCGAGACCCGGGTTGCCGCATGACGGAGTGAGCTCCCGTCTCTAGTTCCAGCTCCTGCCAACCTAGCAGTTCGAAAGCAAGAAATTGCAAGTAGATGAATAGGTACCACTTCGGTGGGAAGGTAACAGCGTTCCGTGCGCCTTGGTGCTTAGTCATGCCGGCCACATGACCACGGAAACGTCTTCGGACAGCGCTGGCTCTTCGGCTTTGAAACGGAGATGAGCACTGCAACCCTAGAGTTGGATTCGACTGGCTTTCGAGCAAGGGAACCTTTACCTTTACCTTTAAAGGTATAACTGGCTCAGAGGGAAGGCGGTGTGGTATAGTCCGATCTTGTCATATCTCGGAAGCTAAGCAGCGTCGGTACTTGGATGGGGGATCACCAAGGAAGACTCTGCAGAGGAAGGCAAGGGCAAACCACCTCTACTTCTCACTTGCCTTGAAAGCCCCTTGCTGGGGTTACCATAACTCCATGGTTTAGCCCAATCTCCATATATCTTGGAAGCTGAGTAGGGTCAGTACTTGGATGTAAGAACACCAAGGAAGACTCTGCAGAGGAAGGCAATGGCAAACTGCCCCTGCTTCTCACTTGCCTTGAAAGCCCTTTGCTGGGGTCACCATAAGTCGACTGCAACTTGTGAGCACTTTACAGACATGATGGTATAACTGAGACCGTGTTTTCTTTTTCTTTTTAATATATATATATTTATTTTAAATAGGGTACAGGGGGAAAAAGGGGTGTGAGGGGGAAAGAAAAATAAACGTAAGGCACTTTTTTACAAATATTAAAGACAATATAAACGTGAATGAATTAATAAATCTAGGTAAATCGTTATAACATTGCCAAGGCCCCAGTCACACGGGCAGGAAAATGCAGGGGAGAAGCGTGGTTGTTTGCCCCGGAGCAAAATAACACGCGGCTGCATGATCAGACGTCCAGTCGAGGTCCCGTGGTTAGGGGGGAGGTGGCGATCACAGGACAATCCTGCGGCGAAGCGGCCTCCCTAGCAAAAGGCTCCACGGGATTAACCCCTTCCAGGGCTGCAGAGGAATGCAAACTGTGTCCTCCATCCGGTCCCCTCCAGGAGGAGCTTCAGCCAAGCCACCCTCCCGCCACACCCCCCTGCACCTCCCCCTCTGCCACCCGGTGCAGAGAGTTCCTCTTGAGCAGGCTGAGCCAGGAGTGGAGGGGTACGGAAAAGAGGAGGGGGCTGTGTTGTTTGTTTTTAAAAGAAGTGTGCGCATGCGCCGTTGGGTGCTTGTGCGCATCCCGTGGAGACTTTGGAAAAAACACCTTTTAGCGACAGGACATGGGCGGGTGCCAGATGCCACGACCTACCACCGGAAACGCGATCAGGCGCCCGCCCTTGCCCCGCGGTTTCCGGTACCTCGGAGGTACTAGTTTTTTACCCCTCATCTTCGGCGGGAAGCCTCGGGTTCGCCGCGGGAGCTCTACGCTTCCCAGATATGGCGCTGTGATCGCGCCCGGAAAATCCGCCTATCTTCCGTCTATGTAGCGTGGCTAATGCTCCGTGTGACCGCAGTCCAATAACACTATTTCCCTAAAATACATTATTCGCTATTCTCGGTCTGAAAAGAACTAAAAAAAAAATTGTGTAAACCAGGTCTCCCAACATTTTATATAAATTTAAAATAACCGGAAATCCATTTAAAATGATTTGTAACAACATGGAAATAACAAATATTAAAAATTCCATATAACTGTTGAAAATCATATGACTATGAAGAACTGGTAACAACTGATTAACTAAATAATCAGAATACTGTATTGCTCTTACAGCTCTATCTATAATAAGTATTTTTTAAAAAAACCCTGAGACTGTGTTTTCAATTGTCCTGAGACACTGTGATGGGAAGTGAGCGAGAAAGGTCTCTTGGGGCCAACCCATTACAAACTTTAGAGATCAAAACTAGCTTTTCCTCTTTAAGCTACTGCAACCAGTAAGAATGCTGAAAGACTGGTACAATGTGCCGGAAGCTCAGTGGTGGACCTCACTGGATGACCAGGGGCTAATAACTCTTTCAGCGTGGTGTGGGGGTTAAGAGCGCTAGACTCTAATCTGGAGAACCGGGTTTGATTCTCCACTTCTCCACATGAAGCTTGCTGG
The DNA here is from genome assembly GCF_001447785.1 of Gekko japonicus. NCBI lineage: Eukaryota > Metazoa > Chordata > Lepidosauria > Squamata > Gekkonidae > Gekko > Gekko japonicus. The sequence goes on from NW_015174913.1 coordinate 13,057, forward strand.
GTGACCTTGGGCCAGTCACAGTTCTCGCAGAACTCTCTCAGCCTCATCTACCTCACAAGGTGCCTGTTGTAGAGAGGGGAAGGGAATGAGATTGCAAGCCGCTTTGAGACACACGAAGCCAGCTGGGTGACCTTGGGCCAGCCACAGTTCTCTCGGAACTCTCTCAGCCCCACCTGCCTCACAAGGTGCCTGTTGTGGGGGGAGGAAGGGAAGGGGACTGTAAGCTGCTTTGAGGCTCTTTAAGGTAGAGACAAGTGTGGTATAAAAACAAACTCTTCTTTCATAATCTACACGTTTTGAGGTTGCCCTGGTTTCCTAGAAGAAAAGAAGTATTTGAATGTGGTAGATAGGAGCTTCCTCCCAGAAACAACTGCATTTCAAAACACATTCACACAACCACTGCATCCCAGTCTGCCCTTGCTGATTTCTTTAAAAACATGTTCAATGCTACATGAAAATGTCCCACTCAGCTTATAAGTGGCATGGCCAGTGTGACCTGACGAAGTCAGGTTGTTATGGGTTAAAACAGTCATGTGAGTAGGACCCTCGTGTCCAAAGAATCATCATAATAATTGGGCGGTATCCTAGCTGCGGTGGCTCAAGTGGTTAAGACGCTGAACTGCAGGCTGTGGAAGGTCAGTAGTTCAGCAGTTCAAGACCCGGGTGCCGCAAGACGGCGTGAGCTCCTGTCTCTAGTTCCAGCTCCTGCCAACCTAGCAGTTTGAAAGCAAGAAATTGCAAGTATATAAATAGGTACCACTTCGGTGGGAAGGTAACAGCGTTCCGTGCACCTTGGTGTTTAGTCATGCCGGCCACATGACCACGGAAACGTCTTCGGACAGCGCTGGCTCTTCGGCTTTGAAACGGAGATGAGCACCGCAACCCTAGAGTTGGATTCGACTGGCTTTCGAGCAAGGGAACCTTTACCTTTATACTACCATAGCCCTGACCTGGATGGCCCAGGCTAGCCTGATCTCGTCAGATCTCGGAAGCTAAGCAGAGTCAGCCCTAGTTAGTATTTGGGGGGGGAGACCACCAAGGAATTCTAGGGTCGCTATGCAGAGGCAGGCAATGGCAAACCACCTCTCTTAGTCTCATGCCTTGAAAAACCTATGGGGTCACCATAACGTGGCTGCGACTAGACAGCACTTTACACACATGTCCTACCATAAGTTCCTCCAGCCTACAGCCTTCCTCCAACTTAAGTAGTACTTCCGTTGAAGAAAGTGCCACTTAAGTTGGCAGAAGACTCCTTAGACTGGAGGACAGCTTCATAGTTTGCTTAGCGGAATGGGTAGGATCAGGGGTCATTTCGTAGAAAAAGAGGTGCAGGAGCTCATTAGCATAACTTATTTGCATATGCCACACCCCCTGACATCAGCAGAAGTGTGTCAGAAGGCAACACCCACTGCTCAGGCTCCACTGGACTGTTTTGGATTGCTAGCTATGGGGGGGGGAGGACACGCGCAGATCTGCCCTCACAGAGGTGGGAGATCTTGTACCTGAAGGCGGGCGGGGGGCTCCGCAACTTACCTGGCTGCTTCTTGCTCCTCATGGCTTGACTGAGGGCTGCTGGGAGCAGGGGGCGGGGCTTGTTGCAAGTGCCCGCCCCCTGGGCTCCTTACTGCCGGAGCTCCACTCCTGTGCACTCCCGCAGGAAATGACCCCTGGAAACAGACCATTGTCTGGTTGATGCACAGCTGTTCCTGTTTGCTTTGGCTCAATGGTACAGCATTAGCTTTGCATGCAGAACGTCTTGAGTTTCAATCCCCAGCATCTCCAGTTCAAAAGATCAGGTAGCAGTTGGTGGGGAAGGCCTCCAACTGAGACCCTTTAGAGCTGCTGCCAACCAGAGTAGACAATACTGACCCTGATAGACCAAGGCAGCTCCATGTTCCATGCCCTAGAGCCAACCAGAGAAGGAGGGTCATAACTTAGCAGGGGAAGAGCACGTGGTCTTCATGCAGAAGATCCCAGGTTCATTCCCTCATGAAAGGCAGAAGAACATGAGAAGATAGTGTTGCCAATCCCCAGTTGGGGGCAGGGGATCCCCTGGTTTGGAGGCCCTCCTCCCGCTTCAGCATTATCAGAAAACTGGGGGCGGGGGAATGTCCGCTGGGTACTCCATGGAGACGGTCCCCATAGTGTATAATAAAGAATTGATCTGTGGGTATTTGGGACGGGGGGGCCTGTTTTTTTGAGGTAGATGCACCAAATTTTCAGCATAGCATCTGATGTCTCTCCTCAAAAAAACACACCCCAGGTTTCAAAAAGATTGGACTGGGGGGTCCAATTCTATGAGCCCCAAAAGAAGGCGCCCTCATGGAAAGGCATTTAAAAGGAACACAGTTCCTTTAAATATGATGGCCAGAACTCCCTTTGAAATTCAGTCGTGCTTCTTCTTTCCTCTCTCCCGGAGGCTCCTGGAGAGTCCCCCTCTGGCTTGTCAGCCTCACCTCACAGCCCTATGAGAAGAGCCCTGCTGCATCAGACCAATGGTCCATCTAGTCCAGCCTCCTGTCTCACAGAGTGGCCAACCGGTTGCTCTGGACAGCCGACAACAAGGCCAAGAGGCCAAGGCCTTCCCCTGATGCTGCCTCCTGGCTCTGAGATTCGGAGGATTAGTGCCTCTGAATGTGGAGAGTTGGGTAAATCCTGAGATCTTGGAGAGCTGCGGACATTCAGAAGAAGAGGGTCCTGGGCTTGACCGAACCGTGGGTCTATTGATAAGACAGCTTCGTATGTTTGTGATATAGTTTGCTCACAACCCAGGGAGAATTTCTCTTGCACCTGAGGAGGAGTCACATAGGAAGGGTACCTAACGCTCTTTGAAGCTTTCCTCTCCTCCTGTGTGTGATAACGGCCCTGTTGCTTGTCTCACAGTGTCAGCTCAGAAGCGCATTATCGGGGGAGCCGATTGTCATCCTCATTCCCAACCTTGGCAAGTCTTCCTCTATGACAGCTTCCAGAACTACTGCGGAGGGGTCTTGATCAATAAGTATTGGGTCGTCACCGCCGGACACTGTCACGAATGGCAAGACTCTGGGCCTGTGGGGAGGAATGACAATGGATTCAGAAGGTAATCAAGCAGAGAACTGAAGAAAGGGATGGATTTAGGACTAGGAGGCAAATAACTTCACTGACAGCTCCCATACTGGTAGGGTTGCCAGTCTCCAGGTGGTGGCTGGAGATCTGCCAAAATTCCAACTGGTCGGGTGCACTGTTCCCTCTAAGCTGAGTTAGTGTGAGCTAGCTCACAATTTCTTAGCCTCTGGCTCACACATTTTTGTCTTAGCTCAGGAAGGATGGCTCTAAGGAGCAAACTAATTTATGCAGTAGCCAGGTCAGTTGCTCACAACTTTAACGCCAATAGCTCACAAAGTAGAATTTTTGCTCACAAGATTCTACAGCTTAGAGGGAACTCTGGTTGGGTGACAGAGATCAGTCCCCTGGAGAAAATGGCTGCTTTGGAAAATGGACAGTCGGCATTATACCCCACAAAAGTCCCTCACCTCCCAAAACTCCACCCTCTTTAGGCTCCACCCCCCAAATCTCCAGGAATTTCCCAACCCAGAGCTGGCAACCCTAGCTGTGGGGAAGCCACTCCTCGCTGTGTGGGCAGGGAAGGAGGAAGTGGGCCTGCCTCCCCTTACGTGGGCTGCCCACTGTGGACAGGTGGCATATCTTGAGGCTAGGCGTGCCACTGGGGAGGGTGGGGTATAAATATGAAAATAAAAATAAATAAATAAATAAATCCCCAGGTGGGGGCTGGAGATCTCCCAGAGTTACAATTGATCTCCAGACTGCATAAATTGCTTATTATTTATAGAAAACCGTTTATTCCACTTCTTCTGGAGAAAAGAGCTGCTTTGGAAGGTGGATGGCACGGCACTGTACCCTATCGAGCCCCCTCCCTCCCTGAATCTCACTTCCCCAGGCTCTACCCTCAAATCTCCAGGTATTTCTGAACCCGGAGTTGGAAACCCTACCTGAAGCTGTGGCTTGTCATGGCAGATCAGGTAGGGTTGCCAAATTCCTGGATTTGGGGGGCTGGAGCCTGGGTAGGGGAGGGAACTCAATGGGGTATCATGTCCTAAAGTCCATCCTCCAAAGCAGCCTTTTCCCCCAGGGGAAATGGTCGCTGTCGTCTGGTGATCAGTTGTATAAGCTGGAGGTATCCAGGCCCCACCTGGAGGTTGGCAACCTTAGCAGATGCCCATGCCAGGGTGTGGGGTGATGGGGCTTTTTGGCTTCCCTCCTCCTCTGGAACCCTGTGTGTGTGCCTGGTGGACAGAGTGGAATTTCCCATTCCCGATGTATTGCCTCCCATCCCATGGGTGAATTTAAAACAGCCATTGCTACATCATGGCTCATTTGCTAGAATCGCTACTCCTGCCCTCCCAAGGGCAGTGTGCTTGAAAGTCCTCAGAAGAAGAAGAGATTGGATTTACACCTCGTCCTTCACTACGCAAAGGAGTCTCGGAGCGGCTTACAATCCTCTTTCCCCCACAACAGACACCCTGTGAGGTAGGTGGGGCTGAGAGAGCTCTTTCGAGAACTGCTCTCTAAACAGCTCTGAAAGAACTTGTCACTGACTCAAGGTCACATCAGCAGCTGCATGTGGAGGAGTGGGGAATCAAACCCGGTTCTCCCAGATTAGAGTCTGCGCTCTTAACCACTACCCCAAACTGTCTCCAAGCCACGCAGGGAGGAATCCTCCACCACTCAGTTGCTTCTCCGCTGGCATCTTCAGAATCTTTGATCGGTGTAGTGTTGCCAGCTCTGGGTTGTGAAATTCCAGGTGGTTTGGGGGTGGAGCCTGGGGAGGGTGGGATTTTGGGAGAGGAGGGATCTCAGCCAGGCATAATGCCATGGAGTCCACCCCCCTAAGCAGCCATTTTTTTCCTCAGAGGAACTAATCCCTGTAGTCTGGAGAGCTGAAGTCTCATCTTTGTCATCTGACAATCACTTGTAATTCCTGGAGATCTTCAGGTGCCACCTGGGGATTGGCAACTGGGGTTGCCAGGTCCCCCCTCGCCACTAACGGGATGGGGGGCAGGGTTGCCAGCTCCAGGTTGGGAAATTCCTGGATATTTGGGGGTGGAGCCTGGGGAGGACAGGGACCTCAGTGGGGTACAATGCCGCAGAGCCCACCCTCCAAAGCATCCATTTTCTCCTGGGGAGCTGATCTCTTTAGTCTGGAGATGAGCTGTAATTCAGCGGGATCCCCAGGTCCCACCTGGAGGCTGGCACCCCTACTGGCAACCCATCACCAGGAGCATTCAAAAGGAGATTCCCTTGCCTGACGTCATTTCGGTGAGTCCTCAAGCTTAACCTCTGAGCGGGTCTGAATTTTGCCTCATAGAACTATCACAGTTTTTCTTGGCGCTCACACTCTGTGGAAGAGAGGAGGGGCCCAGATTACCCACGCCGTGGAGGCCATCCGCCATGCCGCTTTTGAACCCATGTCCCTGAAGAATGACATCATGCTTCTGCGCCTGGACCCCCCCGCCGTCCTGGGGGGTAGAGTCAGGCCCATTCCAATGGCGGGATGGTGCGCGCCTGTCGGGACAAAGTGTGTGGTCTCAGGTTGGGGTGCCACTTCTATCCCTGAAGGTAAGGGGGAAAGACCAGAGGCTCCGAGTTCACATCTGGGGACAGCTTGAAGTAGGAACAATGAGAGGGATGCCACAAAGCAAGCCCCCCGCCCTCCACTTCTGCCACTGGAAGTCCAAACACAGGCTTAGCTGAGGATTGGAACCAAGGCTCTCTCTTTTTTGCCATCAAGTCACAGCTGAATTATGGTGACCCCCTGGGGTTTTCAAGGCAAGAGACGTTCTGAGGCGGTTCACCATTCCCTAGGGTTACCAGGTCTGGGTTGGAAAGTACCTGGAGACTTTGGGGGTGGATCCAGGAGAGGGCGGGGTTTGGGGAGGGGAGGAGCCTCAGCATAGTACAATGCCATAGAGTCCGCCCTTCAAAGCAGCCATTTTCTCCAGGGGAGCTGATTTCTGTCAGCTGGGGATCAGTGGTAAAAGCAGGAGATCTCCAGGCCCCACCTGAAGGCTGGCAACCCTACCATTCTCTCCCTCTGTGTAGCAACCCTGGGCTTCCTTGGTGGCCTCCAATCCAAGTACTAACCAGGGCCGACCCTGCTTATCTTCTGAGATATGATGAGATCGGGTTCGCTTGAACTATCCAGGTCAGGGCTTAGACTGAAGTAACTGCATAGGATCAGAAATGCTGGATTCCCTTTTTTAATGCTAATAGATACATACATTAGGCATCCCAAGTTGTAGCTTCCTGACTTAACCTGCTCACCCTTGCTCAGTTTGGGTATAGAATTTAGTTCTCTGGAAGGGAAACTGGGGAGCGTAAGTGTGGTATAGTGGCCATGAGTGGTGGACTCTAAACGAGAACCGGGTTTGATTCCCCACTCCTCTTCCACATGCAGCCAGCTGGGTGACCTTGGGTCGGTCCCAGTTCTCTCAGAACTCTCTCAGCCCCACCTTCCTCACAAGGTGCCTTTTGCGGGAAGGGGAAAGGAAGGTGATTGTAATTCGCCTTGGAGCTCCTTAGGGTAAAGAAAAGTAGGGTATAAGAACCTCCTCTTCTGCATCTCAGAACCTCTTAAGAATGGTCCTAGCTCAGTGGCTCCTGGCTCACGTCCAGTCCCTGGCATCTCCTCTAAAAAGGAATTCAGAGTGCTAGGCCAGGGGAGAAAAGTCAGTTCCAGACCTTAGGAGAGCCGTTGCAATTAAAAATACAGTATTTATTTCAATAAATTATCCCTTGCCTTCCACCCCAATGGGGACCCAAAGCAATTGACAATACCCTCAACACACACATACCCACAATGGATCTTGGTCCATCAAGGTGAGTGTTGTCTACTCATAACAGAAGCAGCTTTCCAGGGTATCAGGCAGAGGCTTTTCACATCACGTCCTGTGTGGTCCTTTCAACTGGAGACGTCAGGGATTGAACCTGGGACCTTCTGCCTGCCAAGCAGATGCTCTACCACTGAGCTATGATCTCTCCACCTCCTTCTAACCCCTACACCATACTGGCTCGGACAGTAGATGAGCTACTGATTGATTCAAGCAGTTCCATTGGTTTATTTTGGGGAATAATATCTAGAGCGTGGGATGGGGGAAGGCCCACTTAGATAAGCGCACTTAGATCAGCCACAACATGCCCCATCCACCTACTCACCCAAAGAGTCATCTTGCAGTGAAATACACCAGAAACCTGCAGTGCGTTGAAGTGATGGTCCTGCCCAAAACAGTATGCCGGAATGCCTATGGGGCCAACTTCATCAACAGTGAGATTTGTGCAGGAGCCATCAAAGGAGGAAGAGATGCCTGCCAGGTAAGCCGGCAAAGGCCGATGGGATGGAACGTATTCCAGGAAGGGTTCTATTTCACCAAGCCTGAGAAGGTTGGTGCAGAAATCAAGAGGACCGGGTCAGATGATCACTTCGGAGCTGGGAAGGCAACCCAAAGCGGACTTCTCACATCGGCCTTGACAAAAGCACTTGGCTTGGAAAGATCAGGCATCACTGTGCCCTGAAATGGTCTTTCCAAACTAGAGAGTCCCATAAATTTTGAAAAATGTGCTTTCCCCGGCAAACCCTTAAAATGACGTTGCATAAGTTTTGTCTCCGTTATCTAATTGGGGTGGGTGGTGCCAAGAGAAAGGGCATTTTCGGTAGTGACTTTGGGATGTTCACCTGCAGCCAAGCCAAACCATTTATTGCTACCTGGGCTTTTAACGAAGGCTTAAAAAAAAAAAATTAGCTGTTCTACACTCTCCTAGCTCCAGGATTTTTTAAAAGGTTGTTCAATGGTTGCTTTCTGCTGTTTTTAATGCCACTGCTTGTTTTTAACATGGTTAATTTACACAATTGTGTTAATGTCATTGTTTTTACTTGTGAGATATCCCTAGCAGGGATCTGGAGAGGCTGTATACAGATTCCCTAAACTAAATATTTCCAAAACGAAGAAAGTGCCTGAACCCTCCAAATACTGATCAATGATTCATAAGAACATAAGAAGACCCCTGCTGGATCAGTCCAGTGGTCCATCTAGTCCAGCATCCTGTCTCACCCAGTGGCCAACCAGTTCCTCTGGAGGTTCAACAACAGGGCAAAGAGGCCAAGTCCTTCCCCTGATGTTGCCTCCTGGCACTGGGATTCAGGGGTTGACTGCCCCCGAATGTGGAGGTTCCCCTCAGTCACGGCTCGTGGCCACTGATAGACTTATCCTCCATTATCTAATTTCGTTTTAAAGCTATTTATTCCTGTGGCCATCGCTACATCCTCTGGCAGCGAATTCCACATTTTAATCACTCTCTGTGTATAGTGGTATTTCCTTTTGTCTGTCCTGAACTCAAGGAGAAACCAAGTGTTTTGCCTCTGGCAGAAAACGAGACCTAATCTAGGAGCCACTATCACTGTACCTTTCTGAATCAAACTTCACGTTGATCTAGGACAGTTTTTCCAAGCCACCCTCTGACCCCTTTGTGCTGGCGTCTCTTACAGGGTGATTCTGGGGGCGCCCTGGTCTGCAACGGGGTCCTTCACGGCTTGGTGTCGTGGGGAGATGAGCGCTGTGCAGTTGAGAACAGACCCGGCGTCTACACTGAAATCTGCAAATTCAGAGGATGGATCATAAGGAACATGATTGATTGACTGCGTTAATCCTCAATAAATATTTGGAGCAATTGTAGTTTGGCCACTATTTGTAGTTCATTCTCTGTTTCCCGGTTTTCTCACATTGGGCGTTCAGAGAGCAGCCCCCATTGACCCCAGCGGATGGTGACCCCCATCCCCAGTGGATCATGCTTGCTTGCCAGTGGCAAGACTGAAAGGGAAAAAGTCTTGAAGCAGACGAGGATTGTTTGCAACCACATTGGTCCAGAATCATGATCACAATCTAGGCAACAGCTTGTATTTTTTGCCGTCAAGTTGCAGCCGACTTATGGCGTCCCCTGGAGGGTTTTCAAGGCAAGAGATGTTCAGAGGTGGTTTGCCATGGCCTGCCATCACGTCACCACCCTGGTATCGCTAGGTGGTCACTCTTCCAAGTATTAGCCAGGGCTGAGCCTGCTTAGCTTCTGAGATCTGATGAGATTGGGCTAGCCTGGGCTATCCAGGTCAGGATCGTGTTTAGCTTCCAAAATCTTATTAGATCAGGCTAGCCTAGACGATCCAGAGTATTAGGACCAATGAAAATCAAACCAAAAAATGTTCAAGCTTTTGCATTCACCAGCATTCTTTTCAGGCTGAATGTTATAAAATGTATAAAATGTTATAAAAATTAAGGAGGAGGAGGAGGAGATTGGAATTATACCCCATCCTTCACTACCAAAAGGAGTCTCAGGGTGACTTACAATCTCCTTTCCTGAGAGAGCTCTTTCGGGAACTACTCATGAGAGAACAGCTCTGAAAGAACTTGTAACTGACCCAAGGTCACGCCAGCAGCTTCATGTGGAGGAGTGGGGAATTAAATTTGGTTCTCCCAGATCAGAGTCCGCACTCCTAACCACTACACCAAACTGGCTCTCAGAACTGGTAGGAAAGACCAAATGTCTGTGGCCATGATCTTATGACCTGTTCATAACAGTATTGTTTGTGAGCCAGTTTGGTATAGTGGTTAAGTGCGCGGACTGTAATCTGGGAGACCCGGGTTTGATTCCCCACTCCTCCACTTACACCTGGCTGGATGACCTTGGGCAAGCCATAACTCTGGCACAGCAGTTCTTGAAAAAGAGGAGTTTCTGTCAAGAGCTCTCTCAGCCCCACCTACCTCACAGGGTGTCTGTTGTGGGGAGGGGGGGAAAGGAGATTGTAAGCCGCTCTGAGACACCTTTGGGTAGTGAATGGCAGGGTATAAATCCAATATCTTCTTCTTCTTCTTCTTTGTTTAAAGCTGAGCAGGAAGATTTAAAATGGTACTAATGCTGGCCTTTGATTTTTCAGCAAGGAGACAGTGGTAAGATTGAACCTGGGACCTTTGGCATGGAAAGCAGATGCTCTACCACTCAGCCATGGCCTCTCCCCCTTATTTTTGCTGTACACGGAGGAGGAGATATAAAACAGCATAGGGGTGGGCAACAGATCACAGACGGTTAGTAATGGCCATGGAAAATGGTGTCAAGTTGCAGCCAAATTATGACAACCCCATAGGGTTTTCAAGGCAAGAGATGAACAGAGGTGGTTTGCCACTGCTTGCCTCTGCATAGCAACCCTGGCCTGTCTTGGTGGTCTCCCATCCAAGTACTAACCAGAGCTGACCCTGCTTAGCTTCCAAGATCTGGCGAGACTGATTAATTGCCAAAGGGCCAGCCAGGAGCCAATGGGTATGGCGATTCTTGGAAGAAGAAGAAAAACCCACCCGAGAAAGGTGGTCTGAATCTGCATGGTACTTCTTACATTCTTAAACAAGAGTGCAAGGTCAGGATCACTTAACACAGATTAGACAGATCTATACCTTTAAGCAGTCCTGAAAAGGCACGTTTGTTTCGTACAGACACATTGGGTGAGCATATGAGTTCTAGTAAACATAACCATGTAAGAATGAAGGCAGCCCACGCTAAGGCAAAAGGCTCAGCATGCCATGAAAGAGGAGGTGACAGCCCATCTCAATATGGTACCCATGCTACAGGGTGGTTAGGGAGTTCAATTGCTCTATCGAACAACAAACTAGCTGGTCCTTATTTTTGTGGGTGGGTTTTGCTATCAAGTCACAGCTGACATGGCAACCCAGTTTTCAAGGCAAGAGACGTTTCAGAGATGGTTTCCCATTGCCTGCCTCTGTGTCACACCCCTAGTATTCCTTGGTGGTCTCCCACCCAAATACTGACCAGGGCTGACCCTACTTAGCTTCTGAGATCTAATGGGATCGAGGTAGCCTGGGCTATCTAAGTTATCAATAATTTCATAAATCAAGAAACAGCTTGGCAAAGACTCCAAATGGGACAGAATTGTTGGATATTGTACTCTGCATGCAAGAGGATCTGGGAGGGAAAGGGTTCAGAAAATTCTCTCTAACTTGGGTAAACTGGGCAGCTGGCCCCACCCTCTCATCATCGGGCTCTTTTTGTAGTAGGTACTCATTTGCATATTAAGCGACACATCCCTAATGTAGCCAATCCTCCAAGAGCTTACAGTAGCCCCTGTAAGAAGAGCTCTGTAAGCTCTTGGAGGATTGGCTACGTTAGGGGTGTATGGCCTAATATGCAAAGGAGTTCCTGCTGCAAAAAGAGCCCTGCCGGGCAGCCTGAGCCTCTTTGGCCATTGATTGCCTTCTGTTTCATCCTATATAGGACCTCTCTTCTCAGTCTTACCTGGGCTTTTAAAGCTTTTTTGAATCTGTTCACAAACAGTTAAATGTACTTACATGAATATGTCATGCAGGGGTCATTTCGTAGAAAAAGAGGTGCAGGAGCTCATTAGCATAACTCATTAGCACAGCACTCATTAGCACAACACCCACCGCTGAGGCTCCACTGGACTGTTTTGGATTGCTAGCTATGGGGGGGGGGGATGTGCAGATCTGTCCTCGCAGAGGAGGGAGAGCTTGCACCTGAATAAAACTTGGTCTTAAAGGTGCCACTGGACTGTTTTGCACCGAGGGGGGCTCTGTAACTTACCTGGCTGCTTCTTGCTGTGACTGAGAGCTGCTGGGAGCAGTGGGTGGGGCTTGTTGCATGTGCCCGCCCCCTGGGCTCTTTACTGTCAGAGCGCCGCTCCTGTGCACTCCTGCAGGAAATTACCCCTGATGTTATGTAAGACGCGCTTCTATTTTTGTAAGAAAAAATTCTTTCTCTTGCTACCACTGGAGTCAGAACATCTTTGTAATTTGTTTGAATGGCATTTTCCTCTTAAGTGGGAAATGTGGAGGACTGTGTAAAGCTTCTGTGTTTCCAAGACACACTTTTTTTTTTACATTTAACCCAATAAGAATTTCTAGCACAATTGTCTGTCCACTGTGAAAAGGAAACCTGGGATCAATGGCCCACTGGCCTGTTCCAGCAAGGCACCTCCTATTTCTTATACAACAAACATCAATCTTTATTTATTTACTTTTTGCCATTAATTCTCACAACTGATGGATGGCTACCCTGTAGGGTTTTCAAGGCAAGAGACGTTTCAGAAGTGGTTTTGCCATTGCCTGCCTCTGCCTAGTAACCCTGGACTTCCTTGGTGGCCTCTCCCATCCAAAGATTAACCAGGGTCAACTCTGCTTAGCTTCTGAGATCTGACGAGATTGGGCTCGCCTGGGCTACCAAGGCCCAAGCACTGATAAACAATAGGAAAAGTACCGGAAGACAACCAAAACATCCTCTATTCACTATCAAGAGATTCTGCTAAACAGGGGAAAGCCTTGCAGTTCTGAGCTTCGGCATTAGGAAAAAGAGATATGGAAACACAAATGCGGGATCAATAATCAAGTTTAATAGGGGTTAATTTGTCTACTGTTTTAATCTCTCGGCTCCTCTTTGACCATGGCAAAAGACTCTCATATGGCATGGAGCCTCATTCCCAGTGGCGCCTGTGCCCCCATCCTTTGGTTGGAGAGCAGCTGGCTTTGAGTAGGGCACAGTGTTCTTTCCACTTCACTGTGGGTGGGAACGTCTTCACTGGGGTCCCCGGCCTTATTGAGCCTAGGGACACCTTTGGAATTCTGATACACAGCAGTGGGCGTAATCGCAAAACTGCCGCTGCAGAAGGGCCACAAAATGTCAGGGAGTTAGATTACACATAACTCTTAACAATTTCTTCACACTTTCTAAAAGCACTTAGCAGGCACCAGGAAAGGTGTTGGGGGGCCCCATGCTGGGGACCCCTGATCTGTACAGTTCATTGCCGCATGGATCCAACATGAAAGGTTTTACCAGAAAAGGGGGAGCTTCTCAGCACCCAAGACAGGAAAAACACAGGCTCAGAAGTCTATAGTCCTAACAGCGTTGCTGGACTGTTCAGAGTCCTCCTGGAAGCCCGCCTCCGGCTTCTCTGCACCCGTCAGAGCCTTTTGCAGCCGGCTGGGCTTGCCAATCCCCAGTCGGGGCAGGCCGCGGTTGAGCCCTTCCAGCAGCACGCACGCTTTGCAAAGGGGCTGGCTGGAGAGGTAGCCACAGCGTTGGCAGATGCCCTGGGTGGGCATGCGCACATCCTCACGCACTGCCAGGCGCTCACCCGAGTGCACCAGGTCGGCCACGGCACTGGGCCGCACGGCCTCGAGGTCTTTCAGCAGGGTGCGGGTGTGGCCGCGGTAAGCATTGGGCGCATAGACGCACTCAGTGCTGAAGTAGTCCAGGCCCTGGAAGTAGGCATACAGGACAATCTCCTTCTCGTAGGCGTGCTTCAGGGGCTTGCACCGCGGCAAGGTCCCCTCGCCACCGGTGAGGATCCCCGCGCAGCGCCGCAGCCGACCCACGTCCCCTCTCAGGAAATTCATCAGCACCGTCTCAGCTACGTCGTCTGCGTTGTGACCTAAGAAGGTAATGAGACAGCAATATTCACCATAGTGGTAATCATAAGCCAAGCCAGTGACGGCGCGTGCAATTAAAAATGAATATATGTTGTCTTCCCTATCCCCTACAAACATTGTTAGTCCCTTGTCTATATCGAGTAACTGTACATAGCTTTGAGCCCACTGGGGAAAGCGATTAATAAATGGAAAGTTAAAAAAAAAAAATCCCTGACCTAGATAGCTCAGGCTAGCTGGATCTCGTCAGACTGTTAGCCAAATGGGCCCTTAACCTGGTGTGCCAGTCCCCAATGACGAACACTACCAGTGGGATTCCAGAAGGAGACACAACTTTATTGCAATAAAGGGGACCTTGGCAGCAGAAACCCAAAGGCTCCACCCAAGCAACATAGGTATCGGCTTTTTATAGCTTGAAATAAACAACTTGTAGACATACACAGATGCTTACAGATTACAAAACTTAAACTTTCTTTACATCTATATAAATATATTTGCCAAGCATGCATTTCTTTTTGCCCTTATTTGGAATGCTCATATGTCTCCTGAGCTTTGCAAAACAATCTATATATGTAATAGCCAAGGCGCCCCCTGCGTGCGGATATCTAAATCCACACATCGGGGCACCTAGGGGGCAAAGAGATTTTCCTGCACATTTGGGGCAATCCCCAGATGTGCAGGAAAATCTGAAACATTGAAAAAAGTATACGGGGGATATTTAAATCCCCCCCAAAAGTAAAAGAGCCTTCCCTGTGCATGTGCAGAGAAAGCACTTACCAATAGGAACTGTGGCTGCTGGCGGCGCCAGTGGCAGCGCGGCAAGAGAAGCCTTGGCAACCAATGGCTGGGAGCCGCGGCCATTGCTGGGAAGGGGGGACTGGCCAGCCCAGTGGCTAGGAGCTGCGCAGGGCTTGCCGCCGTTGCTGCTGGTGGCGGCGGGGGGGAGGGAGAAGGGCTGCACAGGGCTCGCCGCCTTTGCTGCTTGCGGCTGCGGTGGCTGGGGAATCTAGGTGAGCCCAACGGACCGCCTGCTGGGCTCACCTGCAGCCGCATCCTCCTCTGTATGGAGCTCCTGCTGCTTCAGCAGGCGAGCCACCCAGGAGCTGCAGGGAATACTCCCCCCCCCCCGCCTGTGCGGGTCCCACTTCTTGTATGTCTTATTTCTAAAGAACACCTTTGCTTAATTGGCTATGTTCTGGCCTGAGCTACACAAAGCAGTTTAAAAATGGCTTCGGTCTTGCCTATCAAGATCTTGGAAGCTAAGCAGGGTCAGCCCTGCTTAGTATTTGGAGGAGAAGGAAATCCAGGGTTGTGACACAGAGGCAGGCCATGGCAAACCACCTCTGAATATCTCTTGCCTTGGAAACGCTGCGGGGCCGCCATAAGTCAGCTGCAACTTGATGGAACACACACACACAAAATAATAATAGTTAAACGTTCTCAAGTTGCAACTCATGGTGACCAGTGTTCCCTCTAAGCTGAGTTAGTGTGAGCTAGCTCAAAATTTTTTAGCTTCCAGCTCACAGATTTTTGCCTTAGCTCAGGAAGGATGGGGCTCCAGAGCAAGCTAATTTATGCAGTAGCCAAATCTCTCACTCACAACTTTGATGCCAGTAGCTCAGAAAGTAGACTTTTTGCTCACAAGACTCCACAGCTTAGAGGGAACATTGATGGTGACCCCTCAAGGGCTCAAGCTCTTTTCCCTTGCATTGCCACACAGCCCAGATCCAGCCCAGGCTCACACATGCCGGAAAATTAAGTTCCCAGCAGGGATCCCATCGGGCACAATTGACTCTCTCACACTGCCACTCGACTCTCCTAACCCCATGGGCTTTAATGAGCTTCGAAGACTGCATAACTCCACTCAGAACAGCGCTGCAAGTATAGGGTTTTGTATAGGGTAGTTTTCACAGACGTGTTTGGTTTTCCCCTTTTTTTCTATCCAGGTTATGTGAAACTGTTTTCGGGATATTGCAAGTACACAGACACATGCACCGTGTGAATTTATAATTTTAACCGTTTCAGTGCAACACAATAGCATTGACATTGTTACACAAGAGCTCGCAAACCTGCTGAGCAGGGTAGCACACAAGCCCGTCAGTGTCAAAACTTCCCCACAACACACACACCCCCATAAACGTGAAAGCGCCCGAACGTCTGAACGCGAATCCCGACTCCATTCTCGGTAAAGACCAATGTTCCCTCTAAGCTGTGGAGTCTTGTGAACAAAAATTCTACTTTGTGAGCTACTGGCATTAAAGTTGTGAGCAAGTGATCTGGCTACTGCATACATTAGTTGGCTCTGGGGCCATCCTTCCTGAGCTAAGACAAAAATGTGTGAGCCAGAGGCTAAAAAACTGTGTAAAAAACTGTGAGCTAGCTCACACTAACTCAGCTTAGAGGGAACACTGGTAAAGACTGAGATCACCCCCAGCTCCTCAAACCGAAGCGCCAGGCGGCTCACCCGTGGCGATCTTGTCGGCTCCCAGCAAGGCGGCGCCGCGGTCGAGCGCCTGCCGTCGGAAGACGCCGCAGAAGGTGCAGTTGTTCTTGGGGCCGACGTGGCGGGCGATGCGGTCCATGCTCCAGCCGTAGAGCTCCTGGTAGGAGAGCACGTGGAGCGGCAGCCCCAGGCGGCCCCGGTTGCGGCGCACGGCCTCCAGCGAGTCGTCCCGGTAGCCGGCGATGCCCTCGTCGATGGAGAGCAGCAGCAGGCGCAGGCCGTAGCCGTGGCGCTCGTTGAGCAGGCGCAGCAGGTGGGCCAGCACCGTCGAGTCCTTGCCGCCCGACGCCCCGACGGCCACCGTCTCGCCCGGCTGGAAGAGCCGCGCCGACACGATCGTGCCGTGCACCTCCGCCTCGAAAGCCGCCACGAAGCACGCGCGGCACAGCGCCCGGCCCGTCTTGGGGCGGCGGAGCGCGGCGCGGCCAGCCCCGCAACTCTGGCAAAGGACCGGCGCCGGCATGTCCGACCGGGGGTCAGGGCGCTCGAAGCGGCTGCTGTCCTCGGAAGACGGCGGACGGAGGAAACTACAACTCCCGGCAGACCTTGGGTTCTCGCCGCTGGGCCCTGGGTGTGCGTCACAGCCAGAGCGCCGCAGTGCCCAGACGTGACCCAAGTTGGCAGGCGGGCGGAAGCCTGTCGTTGAGTCTCATCTGCAGGAAACCGCTGTGCAGAGTTTTTCCAGGCCAAGCATAGAACTGGAGAAACTCTGTACAGGGCTGCGCTGTTATAAGAAGAATTCCCGAAGAGCTCAAAAGCTGGGTGCGGTGGTTTTTTATTTATTAGGTTTTATTAATATTTTAATTTTTTAATATTTTATTTACTTCACTTATATCCTGGCAGAGACTCTCCTGGCAGAGACTGAGCAAGAGAGAGATCTTGGAGTTGTAGTGGATAACTCACTGAAAATGTCGAGACAGTGTGTGACTGCAATAAAGAAGGCCAATGCTATGCTGGGGATTATTAGGAAGGGTATTGAAAACAGATCAGCCAATATAATAATGCCCCTATATAAATCAATGGTAAGACCTCATTTGGAATACTGTGTGCAGTTCTGGGCACCACACCTTAAAAAAGATATTATAGCTTTGGAAAAAGTGCAGAAAAGGGCAACTCGAATGATAAAAGGGTTGGAACACTTTCCCTATGAGGAAAGGTTAAAGCGCTTAGGGCTCTTTAGCTTGGAGAAAAGACGACTGAGGGGTGACATGATCGAGGTTTATAAGATTATGCATGGGAAAGAGCAGGTAAAGAAAGAGGTACTTTTCTCCCTTTCTCACAATACAAGAACTCGTGGGCACTCCATGAAACTGCAGAGCGGTCGGGTTAGAACGGATAAAAGGAAGTACTTCTTCACCCAAAGAGTGATTAACACATGGAATTCACTGCCACAGGAAGTGGTGGGTGCTACAAGCATGGACGGCTTCAAAAGGGAATTAGATAAGCATATGGAGCAGAGGTCCATCAGTGGCTATTAGCCACAAGGTATAGCTAGGGGCTCTGGGGCAAGTGATGCTCTGTCTTCTTGGTGCTTGGGGGGGGGGGTCAACAGTGGGAGGGCTTCTAATGTCCTGGCCCCACTGCTGGACCTCCTGATGGCACTGGTATTTCTGGCCACTGTGTGACACAGAGTGTTGGACTGGATGGGCCTTTGGCCTGATCCAACATTGGCGTCTCTTATGTTCTTATGTTCTTATTAGATTGATGTCATTTATACCCTGCCTTTCTCCCCACTGGGGACCCAAAGCGTCTTACATCGTTCTCCTCTATTTTATCCTCATGACAACCCTGTGAGGTAGATCGAGAAGAGAAGAGATTGGATGTATATCCCACCCTTCACTCAAAGTCTCAGAGCGGCTTACAATCTCCTTTCCCTTCCCCTCCCCACAACAGCCACCCTGTGAGGTAGGTGGCGCTGAGAGAGCTCTTTCGAGAACTGCTCCTGAGAGAACAGCTCTGAAAGAACTTGTGACTGACCCAAGGTCACACCAGCAGCTGCATGTGGAGGAGTGGGAAATCAAACCTGGTTCTCCCAGATTATAGCCCCCCACTCTTAACCACTACACCAAACTGGTAACCCTGTTAGTCTGTAGCAGCAGAAAAGACAGTCCCATAGCACCTTAAAGACTAACAAAATTTGTGGCAGGGGATGAGCTTTCGGAAGTTCACTGCTCACTTCTTCAGATATTCAGAGGAGAGGAGAATGATGTAAGACGCTTTGGTTCCCCAGTGGGGAGAAAGGCAGGATATAAGTGAAGTAAATACATGAAAATTGCAATATTATAGTTGGTTCTGATCACCCATAGCATGACCCAGTGCAAAATTACTCCAGTCCTATCCCTTGGTAAAGGACTGCACTGTGGATACCTCAGTCAGAACCAGATAAAAACAGCATCACATAGCTTGCAAGCTTTCGAGTTCATCAGGATTTTTCTTTAGAGCTAAGCCAGTGAAATAAAAATGTGTGGTGGGGGGAAGAGGTATAATACAGAATTAATTAGTATAGCAAGTGCTAGGTGCAAAGCCCAAAGATTTCTCTGGTTGGCAGCCAGCATGGGGTAGCGGTTAGAGTGTTAAAACTAATAATTATCCTATGGCAATGTGTGTAGTATGGCCAGGAGATCCTAAGATTGTCTGGCACACTGAAGCTCTAGCTCTTTAACGTTATGCACCACTAGGTGGCGAGCTAGACATTTTTTGGGCTGAGAGAGCTCTGAAAGAGCCGTGAGTGACCCAAGGTCACCCAGCTGGCTTCATGTGGAGAAGTATGGAAGCAAACCCAGCTCTCCAGATTACAATCCATCGGTCTTAACCACTACACCGCACTGGCTCTCAAGTGTTAAAACCAGCGGCTAGGAAGACCTGGCTGCAGATCTCTACTCAACCAGGGTTAGCTCCCAGTGCCAATGGACCTAAGTAGGCTTCTGAAGAGACCTGTTTAGGATTGCTGTCTGTTCCTGGCTGTAACCTACCTTACAGGGTTGCTGTGCAGATAAAAATGGAAGAAGAAGAGAAGAGATTGGATTTATACCGCGCCCTTCACTACCCAAAGGAGTCTCAAAGCGGCTTACAATCTCCTTCTCTTCCCCTCCTCACAACAAATACCCTGTGAGGTAGGCGGGGTTGAGAGAGTTCTGAGAGAACTGCTCTTGAAAGAATGGCTCTGAAACAATTTGTCACTGACCCAAGGTCACACCAGCAGCTATATGTGGAGGACCAGGGAATCAAACCCGGTTCTCCCAGATTAGAGTCCGTGCTCCTAACCACTACACCAAACGGGGAGGAAGAAGGGAGAACCTGGAGGAAAGGTGGGTTAATAGATGTGGCTCAGTTCCATGAGATGAAGTCTGTGGAACTCTGGGGTTTCTGGACCCAGCACATGAAGGTGCATCACAGCCATACCTGATTTATGTGTTCTCCCCCCCCCCCAGCCCCATTCTTTTCCTGCTTCAGTTCAGACTGCAGCAAACGTGGAGAAAGCAAGTCAGCATCCACCCATCCCGTAACCCCCAACAAAATGTTGGAGGAAAAGCAGGCAAATGGAGTTAGCTTGGAAGCACTATGCCTTGGTGACAGAGCCCATGGTTCGACCTACAGCATCTCCAGTTAAAGGACCTTTGGCAGCAGGTGCTGGAAACCACCTTCCTCATCCAGGGAGCTGCGACCACTCAGTAAATTATACTGAGCCAGGTGGATGCTCTCATTCCGTCTAAGACAGCTTCATGGGGCCATGGATCAGTGGCAGAGCCTCTGCTTGGCATGCAGAAGGTCCCAAGTTCAGTCCCTGGCATCTCTAGTTAAAAAGGTCCAGGCAGTAGGTGATGCGAAAGACCTCTGCCTGAGACCCTGAAGAGCGGCTGCCAGTCTGAGTAGACAATACTGACTTAGATGGACCAGGACCAATGGTCTGTTTCAGTATAAGGTGCCTTCATGTGTCCATAGGCCTACATCCTAATAGAAAAAGGAGTGTCGCCACTAGGGGGCAGCCTCACTCTGTAATCACAAGAGTGCCTTGGGAAGGTAGGAAAGACCAAGAACCCCATGAGCTTGGCTCCAGTGGTAGCATCCTGATACCCCAGCAGGCCACTAAGCTTGCTTTAGGGGTTGCAGTGTGCATGCATTTTGTAGAGTGCATGTGTGTGTGGTTGTAATCTGGTGCAGGATTTAGAGAGCTCCCTTTGCAGCCCAGAATTTGCCTAGCTATGTTTGATCCATAGTGCCTTGTGAATGGCTGGGGGCCCCTCCATCTCCAAAAGCTGTTTCCTGTTATTCATCCGTCGCCTGGGGTCGGAACTTTAATTTCCTGCCCTCTCTTCATCTGTTTTTGCAAACGGGCCTGGAAAGGATTTCTCTGCCAGGGTGCCTTCATGTCCTCCCTGACACAATGATGTCAGAAAAGCAGAGTCAAAGACCCAGAGCAAATATCCAAGAGCCTGGAGAGCCACCTCTTTATGCCACAATCCATGCTGCACCATAAATATGAGGAGAGAGAGACCTTTGGAACAATATTTTTACTTTGCAGTAAATGCACAGTTGTGTAAAGAGCATAACACCCCCACCCTGCCATGGTGGTGTATTTATTGCAGTAAATTATGATAATTCCTGTGTGTGCTATAACGACAGGCAATGTATTGTTCAATGAGACTCATTCTGTCCACAGTTAGTATGCTGTGATGTATATAATAGAAAAGACAAAAAGTTGTGCTATACGCTATAATGATACTATATTGTGACTATTTTTAACAATTTTGACAATAAATAGCAAACAGTGTAATAGCAAACAATTATAGCATAATAGCAAGAAAAGACACTTGGAATTCACTGCTACAGGAAGTGGTGGCAGCTACAAGCATGAACGGCTTCAAAAGGGAATTAGATAAGCATATGGAGCAGAGGTCCATCAGTGGCTATTAGCCACAAGGTATAGATAGGGACTCTGGAGCAAGTGATGCTCTGTCATCTTGGTGCTTGGGGGGGGCAACAGTGGGATGGCTTCTAATGTCCTGGCCCCACTGGTGGACCTCCTGATGGCACTGGTATTTCTGGCCACTGTGGGATACAGAGTGTTGGACTGGATGGGCCTTTGGCCTGATCCAACATTGGCATCTCTTATGTTCTTATGAGTCCAAGATGTAGCGTTCGAAGTTAATGAAAATCTTCATCCAAATAGGACTATATCTCCTTCAACAATAAGTTTAATATAAATTACAAAGTGCAATGTACCATATACATTTCATATAAGTCTAAGAATAATAATTCATTACATACATGTGATTGTCTTCTAGTATCCATGCTTTTACAAATCAACTTATTCTCTGTGTGGCTAATTCTGCAAAAAAGGCGATCTCTGTCAGAGAATATAAAAATATATTAACAATATCCAAAAACTAAAAACATTTACGTAACCTTTTACTAAGAATTACACTCATACACAATTTTTGCATGCTTTCTAAGGTGCAACTATAGTTGGAAATGGGCCATCTGAAGAATGAGGTTAAAGCCTTAACAGCTGTGATTCCTAAGCATACTTTTAATGTCGTCATCCATTAGTGGGTTGTATTCTTACAGAACTTAGGCAAAAAGGATCTAACAGAATATATAGCTATACTAATACCTCAAACCTCCGGTAAAAAGGATCTAGTAGAATTTAAAGCTAAACTAGCACCCTAACTACTCTAATAGATATTCTAATGCACTAGTTTTATTTTTTAAAAAAACCAGGAAAAATCAATGGTCAGATTTAATCCATGAGGCTGATATGTTTTCAATCTGTATATCCAAAAAGCTTCCAGTTGAAGATGTTTATGTATATCGATATGGTTATACCTATGTGGTCTAACTGTTTCCAAAACCAAGACTTTCAAATCTTCATGACTATGGTTTTGGTCCATATAGTGTTGTGCCAAAGACGCGTCTGCACATTTGTGTTTAATACGCAATTTGTGTTCTGTAATACATGTACATAAAGAACATATAGATTTTCCTATAAAATTGAGTCCACAGGGACATTGGACAAGATATATCATTCTCTTGGTTGAACAATTAGAGAAGAAGGATATATTACTTCTATAATTAACCTCTGGGAAGTCCAAAACTTGAGTTTCCCAAATTTGGGCACAGATTGAACATCTAGCACATTTATGATGTCCAATGACTACTGGTTCTATAGTATTAGGAGATGACAGATCTGCTCTTCGTTTTGCAAAAGCCTGTAAAAGGCTTCTCAGTGCAGCCTGGGATGTCATTAAGTATGTGCCAGTGTTTAAAAATAATATTCTGAATCGAGTAACCAAGAGGTGTAAAGTCAAAAGCACAGCTGATCTTTGTCTTAGGTCTGATCGATGTCTCTTCAAATAAACTAGTCCATTGAATATTGAACACCCATGTAATCATTCCTGGGGGGTAACCCCGATGCAGGAGTTGATTATAAAGCCTTTCTTTCTCAAAATCTTCAAAAAAAGGTAGAATTCCTTTTGATACACAGAAATTGGCCATAAGGAAGATTTTGCCTGAGATGTCTGGCATGAAAAGAATAATAATGGAGCTAAGAGTTCTTATCAGTGCTTTTCTTAAAGGGACGTACTGCCAAGCTGTGATCCTGTATAAAAATGGTAATATCCAAAAAAACTGATTTGGGACCTAGAAAAATGGTAAGTAATAAAATCATGTAGATGGTTAATCCAATCAACAAATTCTTGTATAATGGAAAAATCATCTAAGAACAGAAATAAATCATCAAGTTATCTTTTATAATTAAAAATATGTTTATGAAAAGGATTATGGGATATGTTCTTGATCCTTTTTGTTTCAAAATCATCCATGAATAAGTTTGCCACGCTCGGGGCAAAAGAGCTCCCCATGGCTACCCCTTTGAGCTGGAAGAAAAACTCATCTTGAAATTAAAAAAAACTTTTCTCAAGAATTATATCCATTAGATATAAAAGAAAGTGGGTTGGAGGAACTGTATGAGACTTTCTGCCCAATTAAGATCTTTTATTTTTTTCAGCCCATTTTAAACACACTATGGCAGTTAGATCTGAGTACAGTACCACCTTAGAGAACAACCAGAGTTTCAGGTATAAGCTTTCAAGAGTTAAAACTCCCTTCGTCAGAAACGAATAGAACAGGAATGGAAATCTCCAAGTCTTTTTGTCCCATTCAGAAGGCGGGGAGGGGTGTGGTAAAGAATGCTTGTAAAGGATGCAAAAGGTGCAGTGTATATTGTAATCAGCTTGATCCAGGGCAGAAAATTAGCCTCTGCAGTGAGATACCCTTCTCTCAAATGCTTAGAGTCAAGAGAAAGTCTACCAACCCTAAAGATTTTGAGAAAGATTGCCTTTCTGTGGCTATAAAATCAGAAGAGCGATTAAAGTAACAACTGAGGAAAAACAGCCTCCCACAGGAGGCCTTTGACAACACATTGCGGCTAAACAGTTCACACAAAGAGGGTATCCACTTACTGTGGTCAATTCTGCGATGAGAAGAGTATGTGATACTGACAGAGTTAGGAATTTCAACATGGAAACCCCTTTGGTCCATCATTTTACTGGGAAAAAAGCATTCCCCTGAGTATTTTAAATATATTGTCTTGGATCTTGTAAAACCTCATAGCTTTAATCGTACTAATCTGGAGAAAATTTTGTTGCAACTTGAAATGTACTGGATTTTCCATTTAAATACTGTTCAGCCACATGGACTTAATAGAAATATTGACTGAAGCTGCTATTTGTAAAATATTGTTATGGATTTGTGTTTGGTTCCTTTAATTTTTCTGTACCTGTGAGCAATGCTCCCTCTAAGCTGTGGAGTCTTGTGAGCAAAAATTCTACTTTGTGAGCTACTGCCATTAAAGCTGTGAGCAAGCGATTTGGCTACTGCATAAATTAGTTTGCTCTGGAGCCATCCTTCCTGAGCGAAGACAAAAATGTGTGAGCTGGAGGCTAAAAAACTGAGCTAGCTTAGAGGGAACACTGCCTGTGTTTAGTGTACGGTCTGGGCATCTTATTTAAGCTTCCTAGCCTTTCCCTGAGGTGTGTGTTTTAGCTCTTTTATTGTTGTAGTTTATTTCTCTGATTACACTTTTGAAGCTCTGCATCCCCCAAACAGGGTTTGTATGTTTTTCTAATTTAAGTTGTATATTTTTCTAACTTAAGCTATATCCTTGTGTTCATTGGAATTTGTATTTACTGTAGGCTTTTCCCCTACAGTTTGTTTCTTTGAGACTAGTTGTCCTCTAAAGAATTATACGTCACCCCAGATGGGAGGTTGGTAATTGTTTATATTTCTTTTTTACACTTGTATGTACTTTATAGCTTGGGTATCTTATCTAAGTTGCCTTGACTTTTACTGCACAGAGAAGCATGGCTTTTCTGCTCCATGTGAAGCCTGGCGTCCTCTTTAAAGGGCTTATTACATCCTCAGTTGTAGTGAAAATGTCTGTATTTATTGGAAGTCTGTACGTACTGTGAGCTTTCTTATACACAGTTTGAGTATTTGAGACTATTTATTCTTCAGAATTTTATTTAAACAGGAGGCTGGTAAGCCAAATATTTGCCTTATTCATATCTTGTATGCTCTTCAGTGCTAAATGTACTGTATTTTATAGATCTCTGCTACTCCCTTTGAAATTGGATTACCCACAGGGAAATAGTTTGTATTCCCTAGCTGAGGAATTGGCTTAAGAAAATATTCTGATGAAGATTTAATTGAAAAGAGAGCCAGTTTGGTATAGTGGTTAAGTGTGTGGACTCTAATCTGGGAGAACTGGTTTTGATTCCCCACGCCTCCTGCTGCAGGTGCTGGATGACCTTGGGCAAGCCATAGTTCTGTCAGAGCTGTTCTCTCAAGGACAGTTCTCTCAGAGCTCTGTCAGCCCTGCCTACCTCACAGGGTGTCTGTTGTGGGGAGGGGAAGGGAAAGGAGTTTGTAAGCTGCTCTGAGACTCCGAGTGAAGGGAGGGATATAAAACCAATCTCTCCTCCTCCTCCTCCCTCATTATCATATCCAGAAACCTCTTCAATAAAATTGGACATTTGGAATTTAGAAGCTTTGTGACCTTGTCTGCAAGCAAACTTCCTTTTCTTAAAATAATTGGATTTTATTTTGAGTTTTATATAGGATAAAGAAAACAGCAAAACCAGGCCACCCAAAGACAAGGGAGGATTCTCCAGGTGAGGAGGAAAATATGACTTTGTACATTAACCCGGGGGGGGGGGGGGAGAAAAACCCAAAAAACTTCAACTGGGTCTGCTCGTCTTCAGCTGGGACAAGGCCTTTTTTTTCTGAGGGACCATTATTATGGAACATTCCACCCCAGAAGGCACGGAAAGCACTCACCATTTTCAGAAAATCTTTTTGGGGAAGCTTAGACAGTGGTAGGTTTTGGTGTCAATGGCTGTAATTGGCTGCTATTTGTTTTCTGGTTATTTTAGATTGGGCTGTTTGTGCTGAGTTTTTGTGTCAGTGTTGTGACTTCTGCAACCAGGGGTTGTATTTGTTGTCCGCTTTGAGTGTGACAGTACCTCTCTCTTATTTTGTGTAGTTAGGTGTAATGTAGTTTTAAATTTCTTCTTGTTTCTTTCTCTCACTCAAACAATCCATTGCTGCCACCAGGAATTTAATTCCAGACTTTAATTAACTTTTCCCACAGTATTGTGCCCAAACTCTAAGGCTCCTTCGTTGGACTATGTGGTTCTGAGGATAATACTCTGGGTTAACAATAAACAAGAAAAAACTTTATTGGTAAAAGAAGTATATTGATTACAAGATGTTTTGTTAAGTTGCTCAGTAAAATCTTTTCCTTTTTGCTCAGATCTCTGTGAGCTTTTCCCCTCACACTCTTAAAATTAGATTTTTCCTAATATGCCCTCTTTATATTTTCTTCCTCCTTTAGAATCTTCATGCCTTTCACAGCACTTCTATATGATTCTAGTTAGAAGATTACTTCTCAGTCTCTGTGTAGATTGACCACAACTGACAGCGGCTGACTGCTGACTTCATACTGAATACGCTACCTTAAGAACGTAAGAGAAGCCAATATTGGATCAGGCCAATAGCCCATTTAGTCCAACACTCTGTCACACAGTGGCCAAAAATACCAGGTGCTATCAGGAGGTCCAGCAGTGGGGCCACTCTCTCTACAACACACACACACACCTAGCTCTGCCCATACACTCTCAGTCACCAACCAATCACCTCACTCATTCTCCCTCTTTCACCCCCTTGTTCTTCTGACACTTACCAACCATTTTAAAGAAACACACAAGGACCTCTCTTCTTCTCTCCTTACCTGGGCTTGGAGCTGTAGCAGCTTAGCCTTTCTGAAGTTAATCTCTACACAGTAAGTTAAATGAACCTAAATGAATATGTCCTGCAAGAGGTGTTTTTACTTTTGTAAAGTAACATTTTTTCCCCCTCTTGTTACCATTGGAGTCAGAAAAGGTAAACGTTTCCCCTGCTCGAAAGCCAGTCAAATCTGACTCTAGGGGGCGGTGCTCATCTCTGTTTCCAAGCGGGAGAGCCAGCGCTGTCTGAAGACATTTCCATGGTGCTTTCAAACTGCTAGGTTGGCAGAAGCTCACTCTGTCATGCGGAACTAGGGTCTCGAACTGCCAACCTACAGACCTTTCAGTCTGCAGCTCAGCATTTTCCCCTTAACTGGTAAACGTGGAGGATTGGGGGTACCATGTAAAGTTTCTGTGTTTCCGAGGCAAAAAAAAATAATAATTACATTTAACCCAGTAAGAATTTTCAGCACAACTGGTAGTTCACTGTGAAACAGAAAGTTGGGATCAACGGCCCACTGGTCTGCTCCAGCAAAGCACCTCATATTTGTTACAGAAGAAACAACAATCGGTCCTTTCCGCACTTGGATCTCATCCCTGGTTTTATCAGAGTTCAACTCGCGATACAATACCTTGCATCTATCCCTGGTTATAACAGTGTGAGAAATGAAATAAATAAAGGGACTTCTGATAAAGAAAATCTTAAATACCTTGCTTTAAACTGCAGTAGAAAAATATTGCTTGAAATCAATTGATTAATGTTTATTATGAAACCAGACATGAGGCCTGCACAAACAACCCAAAATTAAGAATAGGGACTTCTGGTCATGAATCTTATAAAGCCAGAGGTGCCATGCCTATACTATATAAAAATATACTATATTTTACTATATAAAAATATAGTATCTGAACCTAAATGCTTGAGCAGGCTGGCTTGCTATAAGAAAGAGCAGACCCTCTGGAGGGAGGGTTCGACTGTTGGCTGGGGTGGGGCAACTTTTAGACCACAAGATATGCTATCTCAGCAGACCTTCTAGAGGGAGGAGTTAACTGTTGGCTAAAAAGTAGGAGCACTATAGGGGTGGGGTAACTTTTAGACCACAAGATATACTATCTCAGCAGACCCTCTGGAGGGAGAAACAGAAGCACTATAGGGGTGGGGTAACTTTTAGACCACAAGATATGCTATCTCAACAGACCTTCTGGAGGGGGGGGGGTTCCACAGAGAAAGAGCAGAACTCTCAACAGAGGCGTTACAGCACCTCCTCTAGGCGAACGGGACTGGAAGACTGTACGTTTTGGTCACCAGAAAGGGGGCCAAGACAGGGCGTTTTTTATTTTCTATACCTCTCCGGGATAGAATATATATCTGTTGATTAACTCAATTCGGGGTGTTCAGTTCTCTGAGCTGGGCACCCTGCTTGCAAGCTGTATATCCAATAAAATCTTCTGCTTCATCGAAAGAGTCTGTCTCCTAGAATTCCGTACTGGGTAAGAACCAAAACCATATCCTTCAACAGCATCCCTTTATCCCAGGACAAGTGTGGGGCGAAACCGGGGTGACCTCAATGTAATGTGGAAACAAAAAATACCCTGAGATAATTACAGGGGTGAACTCAAGTGTAGTGTAGAATGTAAGTTTGGGGACAGGGTTGAACCAGGATTTAAGGTCTAGTGTGGAAAGGACCTTTATGTATTTTTTGCCATCAACTCTCACCACTGACTGATGGCAATCCTGTAAGGTTTTTAAGGCAAGAGACGTTTCAGAGGTGGTTTTGCCATTGCCTGCCTCTGCACAGCAACCCTGGACTTCCTGGGGGCCTCCCATCCAAGTGCTTACCAGAGCTGACTCTGCTTAGCTTCTGAGATCTGACGAGATCGAGGCTAGCCTGGGCTATTCGGATCAGGGCAGATTACAATATACATCGTACCTTTGCATCCATTACAAACATTCTTTACAACACCCCTCCCACCTTCTGGCCGGGATGAAAGGACTCAGATCTCCGCTTCTGTTCTCCTGTGTCTGACAAAGGGAGCTTTGACTCTTAAAAGCTGAAACTCTGGTTCGTGCTTCTGGACTCAAATCTAAATGTTCTACGGCAGACCAACATGGCTACCCTTCCGAAACTGTGTGCTAAGGTGGAATGAGGCGCAGCTCTCTTCCTCTGACTTGGTCTATGCTGGTCTATGTAGAAAAGGAGGGCGTTTGTCCTTTTAAATTTCATTAATATGCCAGATAGTGCAATTCTATATGTAAATGTACAAATTGTAGATTTCTTACATGGTTAAAACAGTAGAATAAGTCCAGGCTTCAAAGCTAAGTGTTGCATATAAATCCATTTCCTCCCAAATTCCTGGGTTTTTACCACCACCACCACCCCCTGAAAAATGTTTGTCCCCATGGCTGCAAAATTTTATATCTGTAATGCTGACCCCATGTTCAGAGTTTATCAAAATTCTGCAGGCCTGAAAGACAGAGCTCTTCCGCCAAGCGTTTGAGTGAGACGCCACATTAAATGGCCACCGTCTCACCAACTCATTATGCCCTATAACTTACTCATGGCTGCCTGCTTTAACACCTGTGCCCATATTAAAGAAGTATGCACTAAGGAGCAAGACACCAGCTGCTGAATTCCCCTATGGTGACCAACATGACATTTTTTACCATCATACATATGCTGTACCTCTGAATAGTTTTTGTTATTTTAAATTGCTTAAATTGTTTTATTGTTTTTGTTATGTACGCGGACCACCACCAGGGGTCCGCGGCTAGAGTTGGAGCTTAACTCCTCTAAACAATAGGAACCTAGGATCCTCATTCCCCCAGCATTCACCAATAGCAACTTTGGCAAGAAATTCAAACCCTCCAACGGGACTGTGGGTGCGCTGGGTGGGTGTGTATATAGTAGGCCTTGCAGGGCCGTTTTTCCAGTTCCAGTGTGAAGTACAATAAACGTGTGCAAATGCATGTCGCTGTCCGAGTCCTCCATGCGGTGAACCCAGTACGTTACAGTTTTATCGTTTTATGATGCCAATGGGCCTGTAAGCCACCCTGAGCCTGCTTTGGCAGGGAAGGCGGGGTATAAATCAGATAAATAGATAAACCAAGTACAAGGGTCTCAAACTTTCTTGAGCACCTTTGGAATGTTGAGAAGGGTGAGGAGTACCACCCCAAAATGGCTGCTACAGAAGCTGAAACCAGAGTATCTCCCTCTGCATACCTCCTGGGAAGAAGGAAATCCTGAAGGGATATTGGAACTACACTCTGACAGAGGAAAGCCCAGGTGCTTACCACTTCTCCGCAACCTCATTTGAATGAGGGCAGCCAATAACAAGCCCTGCCTTACAGTAGCTCCACCCACCTTATGAAAAGGGCAGCTAGTAGCAAGCCCTGCCTTATGGTAGCTTCACCCGCTTTCTGAAAACCTTGACAAGCACCAAGGGAAGTATTGGTGGGCCCATGTTGGGGAACCTTATTCTAGTACTAAGAGGGGAAGAAGATTTTCATCAGCCTTCTCTACTATAATCGCTGTTTTGTTCTCCATCCCTGTTCTAATGATTCCCTGGTTTGGGATTTGACTATTTCATTGCTGCTGCATACTTAGTTGGATGCTTTCAGCACAGTACACTGTCTACTACAACCCCAAGGTCTTCTTCTTGGTCTGTCATCATCACCAGTTCAAGACTCTACCACTGGAGCACATGAGATCTCCCCCCATTTTTCTTTAAATTTCTGTGTTCAACTCTGGAGCTCTTTGCCGTGCAACAACTTTTGTTTTCATTACCCACAACTTGTGCTAATGATATAGGATCCCAGCAAAGGCTCAGTGTTCAAGGCAGGCTTACATGCTGGCATTTTTATGTTTCAAAATTAAGTACAGCTGAAACACACCTGTTTGCAGAACCATCTCGTTTGGTGTAGTGATTAAGAGTGGCGGACTCTAGTCTGGAGATCTGGGCTTGATTCCCCACTCCTCCATGTGTAGCCAGCTGGGTGATATTGGGTCACCCACAGTTCTCTCAGAGCCGTTCTCTCAAAAGTAGTTCTCTCAGAGCTCTCTCAGCCCCACTTGCCTCACAGGGTGTCTGTTGTGGGGAGAGGAAGGGAAGGTGATTGTAAGCTGCTCTGGGACTCCAAGAGAAGGGCGGGGTATAAATCCAACTCTTCTTCCTCCTCTCCTTCGCTTTCTTCTACTGTACCAAATGATGTTTCAGTCAAGTGTAAGGGAAAGAAAAAGGCAGACTTGGCTAAGTTTTTAAAAGTTTTGTGCATACTTCTGATTCTCAAAAGGTTGATACCCAAATGCAAAGTTACCTGCTGCGTAAAGCCGCACCAGCTATCAAGGAATCTCCACCACACTAGAAACCTTATTCAAGGCATTTCTGCTGTTCCTAAAGCCTCTTGAGATGTCTTGCAACAATTATTAGATAAGTCTGGTTTTCTTCTTGCTCTAAAGTGCGTTCCTAAGCAGAGTCAAACCCCTCTACAGCCATTGACTTCGAAGCATGTCACTCTGCTTAGAACAAAACACAGCTAAATGAATTCCAGGGCTTGGTCAACAAGTTAACTATAATGCTGAGATCAGACACGAGTTATGTAAATTATGACTTTTAATTTTTTTTTTTAAATAAAGCCTGCTTTGAGTCTTCTTCCTTCCCCAGCCAGTGAGGACATCTGCCCCATGTGTTTAGACTTAACAACAGAAAGACCTTCCAGGTCAGGTGATTCAGTGTTCAAGGCAGGCTTACACGCTGGCATTTTTATATTTCAAAATTAAATACAGCTGAAACACATCTGTTTGCAGAACCATCCTGTTCCTGCATGGGTTGAAAGCTGTAACTTTTAAAGCCCAATTTTCAACATGTTTTCTCCGGGGGGGGGGGGGGGCTACAGAGTTCAAGTGGTGTTACTTCCTCGTGGGTATGTTTTAGGGTTATGAACTAGATACGCAACTAGTTTGATCAAATTTTTATTTTTTGCAATTAATTCCCTTTAGAGGGACCTATGTGGTTACAACCCCATTTTTGTAGTGATGAGCACAAGATGTGACAGTAGACACGCATTTATTAAAATGTAGCTTTCGCTAGGGAAATCTGGTTGGGCCGCATGGAGGCTTGGCACTCGAATTCTCAACCAGTTCCTTCTCAAGAGTTCTGGGGAGCAGTCAAAACTCAGGGGAAGGGACCAGAAGTGAGAGGATGAGCCCTTTTATGCTTAGCTTGAGAGGTTCTGCTATTCGATCCACTTCCTGGTCTGTCAAGCTCTGCCACTGAGGCATCAGGGACAGGCACACATGAAGCTGTCCTATATGGAGTCAGACAATTAGTCTATCAATGACAGGACTATCATCCGGCTGGCAGCGCCCCTCTAGGGCCTCAGACAGAGATCGTTCCCATCACCTACTGTTTGGTTCTTTTAACTGGAGGTGTGAAGAAACACATTTTCTCCTGGGAGGTTGGCAAGCAGCAAACCTCCACTTGGCATGTTAAAAGGATTTACTGCATTATTTAGCATGTGTGAAAGTGTCCAACTGTTGTGGGTGGCCTTGCCACATTCTTTCCAAACAAAGAAGACGACTGACAGAAACTGTGGCCTGATCCTGCAGGACCCCAGTCCCATTGACACTGGGGCTCTCTGGAACATTTTCTGTCCACCCAGCAAACCAACCCCTCCCTGACTCAAAACACTCCCCCCCCATGGCAACTCCCATGCCCTGCCTCTGACCATTTTTTTGGCCATTTGATAGTTCAGTGCTTTAACACACTCAAGTCTTCCTTTGGCTGCAAATCTGTCTCTCAGTTCCTGCTACATCCGCTTTTTTTGGATTACTCTACTCTAACCCAGTCTCCATCGAAGCCTTGTCCTTTTGCTTCTAAGTATGTGCTTTGCCTCCCCTTTCCCCTTCCCTTCTGCCAAGTGCTGAAACCCAAACGTGCAGCTCTTGAATACCAAGTGGTGGTTAGTAGGAAGTTTTGTCTCTGCAGTAAGAGTCCCACAGAGGTGGGGCTAATATAGACCTGTGTGACGGACAAGTCAAAGTTCTGCCCATTTCCTGAAAATGACCAGTCGCCTTTAAACCTGATTGGAATATTCATGGGGCAGGTCGCAGCCAATCAGGGCCTTCAGAATATTGGGAGAGAATGTGGGAGGTGGGAGTTAGAGCCCAAAAGACAGTTAAACTGCTGTTTTCCTTCAGACCTGGCTGAGCCGCCAGGAAGACAGGTTGTGGGCTTTCTCGGCTGGCCTCTCTTCAGAGGAAGCTCTGTGGTATCCAGGAAAGGCTCACACCTAATTTACATTCTTTAATTTTCCAAGATCACGTTCCAGTGAAAAGTATCCCGGCAGGTCTCCTCTGGGATTCAGTCCACCTGGATTCAAAATTCTCACTCGGGGCAGGTGTCTACTCCACACTCTGGTCTCCAACTGTACTACTAGACCTCCCTCAGTGTGCAGTAATACAATTCTCCCTGAAATTTGGGAGAAATATTTTGAGCAGCTCTACCAAGGCCAGGATGAGGCTGCAACAGAGGACCTGAAGAGCTACTGCTACTCAGAGCAAAGGCCCTTGAGTTCAATGGACCGGCAGCGCTTCTTGTGGGGAACACCAGGAGAAGCGCCCAGAGCCAAGTCCCTCAGCCTTCAGTCAGAAAGAGGCCACATGTCAAGAAAGGAGAGGCGGATGCGGAGGCAGAGAGCATCTTCAGTGCCCATTGAGGTTTTCTCGCAAAAGCTGCCCCAGGCCCCGGTCACACGGGCCAGATAACGCGGGGGAGAGGCATGGCTGTTCGCCCCGGAGCAAAATAAAGCTCTGTAGCCCGATCACACAGTCCCCCAAGTCTCCGTTCTTAGGCTGTTAGCTGGTGATCACACGGCGATGCTGCAGCGTGGCAAAGAAGCGGCGCAGCGCAATCACACAAGCGTTTCGCGTTTGTGCGCATGTGCAGTTCCGCGGAGCAGCACTGCTTTTAGTTTCGTGTTTGTGCACAAGTGCTTACGAAAAACATCCGGTTTGCGACAGGACATGGACAGGTGCCGGATGCCACAGGATACTAGCGCTCCCGCGATCAGACGCCCGCCTGTGTCGCGCGTTTTCTGGATACTACTGCACTTTCCTTGGTACTTTTTAACTCCGCATCTTCGGCGGGACGCCATGGGTTGGCCACGGGTGCACTACGCTTCCCAGATGTTGCGGTGTGGTCACACCCCGAAAATCCGCCCAACATTCGTGCCTTTCACGTGGCAAAATCTCCATGTGACCGGGGCCCCAGATGAGCATGAAAAGGACAAAGAATATCTCTTGGAAGCAAGTTCCACAGGACGTTTGTCCCTTCAAGGACCTGGCCCGTCCTGCTCCCTCAATATCCGTGATGTTCATCTTAAGCGGGGAGGAAAGAATGTCCCACCATGAGACTCTTGGGCAACCCTATGAAGCCCTAAGGTAAACTTGCCAAGCCTCCACATAGGATAGGATAATCAAAGAGAGATCGCGGGATAAGTGAGTAGAAAATAGTCAATGGCGACCATGATATATTTATGAAGGGAATATCACTCTTCTATAGATTTTTTTAAAAATAGATCACTATTAATGCTAATACTAATACAAATACATTTCTGTACATTCATGCAAGAATAAACGTGAGAAATGATTCCACAATATTGACAAGCACAGTCCAATAATCTAAAGTTCTTACAAACAGTAAATTTTCTTTGTGTCTTTCTCATACTAATATTAGCTATAGTGCTGTGCCTCAGCGATCCAGAAAAGACATGGCTTTGGGCGCTACAGGACCTGCAGGCATATTTGCTCTCAACAAGGCAATCAGCATTTAATGTACCTGGCACTGGGGGCTGCCTTGGCCTGGGCTCCCGTTAAGGTGAACCACAGAGCTCATACCATGACTGAGCTTTGGAGCTTGAGCCCCAGGGGTGTCTGGAATTTCCTGGCAGGATGGAAGGGAAAGTATTAGACTCTTCATTGTAAGGGAAAGGCCGGTCGTCCAGCCCTCAGGGTGTGCTAACTGAGCCCCCCCCCCAACTCCTTCCTCAGACCAAGAACTGACAATCACTGGAAACACCCAGTGCAGAGTGGTGTAACGGTGATTGTTTTTTGGGGGGAAACATTGGTGCAGCTTCTGAAATAAAATGAGAGCCTCCATGATGCACTACATTGCTCCTCATTGGAGAATGGGGTTCGATCCTGAGGCACTCTGTCCACTTCTCCGTGAGGTGTTGGCAAGCTGCAGCAAGCTCTGGGAGCCTCTGGCTCCTGCCTGGCACCTCTCTGTTTGGCTGGTTCTGCTCGTTGTCCCGCAACCCCGAGGTTTCCTGCTTCATCCCTCCTCACAGAGCTCCCCTCCTTCTGACGGCTGGGAACAAAGGTTGCCTCAGCAAAAGAAGTACCCGAGCTACTCCACAGCACCTATGGCCAGTGTTCCCTCTTCACCAATCACCTGGAGCAGGAGGGGTCAGGAGGAGGCCTTCCCACCTTGTTCCCACCTGATGGTTGGAACCAAGCCATCGTGCTGGCCAGCCCATGTCATCCGGGTGCCGGCCTGGCTGAGAGCAGGAAGCTCAGATCGGCGGTGGTGTGGCTCCTGCAGTGGGGCTTGGATCTTTGACTCATCAGCTTGGCTCCCTTTCAGTTTCTCTGGGCCCCTGGGATCAGTGGGTCGCCTGGCTCCTTGTTGGTCAGCTGGTCCCTCTGGCTCGATTCCTCGGTGTTCAATTGCAGTGGCTGGTTGGCAGTTGGTTCCCGCAGGCTTTTTGCTTGGCCTGTGAAGTTTTGCTGTGCCGCAGCTTCTCTTTGAGAGCCAGTTTCGTGTAGTGGTTAAGTGTGCGGACTCTAATCTGGGAGAACCAGGTTTGATTCCCCACTCCTCCACTTGCACCTGCTGGATGACCTTGGGCAAGCCATAGTTCTGATAAGAGCTGTCCTTGAAAGGGCAGTTCTCTCAGAGCTCTCTCAGCCCCACCTACCTCACAGGGTGTCTGTTGTGGGGAGGGGAAGGGAAGAGTTTGTAAGCCACTCTGGGACTCCGAGTGAAGGGCGGGATATAAATCCACCTCTTCCTCCTCCTCTTCTTCTATCTCCTGTGGTTTTGGCATGTCAGAGTGTAGCCTTCCAGATCTGCTGTTTCCAGGGCTGGTGAAGGCTGCCTCCTGGGGTTGGGGTCTCAGTCTTCTTGGGGCCTCGGGGAGCTGAGGAGGCCCAGCTGTGAGTGCACAGCTGTGGGACTGAGTTCGACATTCATTCTTCTCCTTTGGCGTGAGTCCATTTCTTTTAAGGTTAAAGATGCTGGCCCTGAGTCTCACTTGCCTTAATTTGCTCCCTGACTGCCTGTTTCAGAAAGGGCAGCGGTGGCTGCCCTTTCCCTTCCTGGGCCCTGTACATTCCACACAGGCCTCCAGGAAGTTTGTGTGGTGCTTCTGACCCTGGAAGTTGCTAAAGTGAGGTTGTGAGCAGGGTAAAGAGAGCCGTGGAGTCCCTGCTGCCCAGGAGAGGGCAGGGCAGTTTCCACCTCTACTGAAAGCAGTCAACCTCGTGGAAATGTGTCAGTGATGGCCCAGGAGGGAATTCCTACATAGCAGCTTTTCACTCAGCTCTTGAGCTGCTTGACAATTTGCCAGGAGCATCGGCCTGCTTCACCGCAGCATCAGCAGGCAGGGTGAGGCTCCTTAAAAATGGTTGAGGGACTTGAGGGTGGAGCACTATCAAGGGCTATCAAGAGTGGCAGAGTGGCAGTCAGCAGCCCCCTGTGGCTCCCCAGCACCACCAGCTGACCCAAACGTAAACCCAGCCAGCTGGCAGTGGAAGGAGGAGCTGCATTACGACCCCGAGCCTTCCCAAGTGGAACATAGAGCTGGAAGGGACGTTAGGGTCATCTAGTCCAACCCTTGCTCAACACAGGAAATTCCTCCCTGTGACCCCTGCTCTTTGCCCAGAGGAAGGGGGGAAACCCTCCAGGATCCCTGGCCAATCTGGCCTGGGGGAAAATTCCTTCCTGACCCCAAAATGGTGATCAGCATTACCCTGGGCATGGAAGAATGGGCCATGAAAGCTGAGCTGGAGATGCCAGTTTGGGCTTGAGGCCAACACCTGATTTCTGACCTGAGTGAAAGAGAGCAGCCCGTTCGCCCAAATGCTCCTTGTTCAGAGAGACTCAGCATGGCTGAACACAAGAGGTGCCACCCTTCTCAGCAGTCCCATCAGCTCCACTTCCCTTCCCTTTCCACAATCCCACTTGAGCCTGGAACGATTCCTCACCTGCAGGCTGCTCTCGGGGGTCTTCCTGAGCCAAAGGGGCAACCTTTGCCCTTCCAAATATGGCCCGAAGGTGTTGGAGCCTGGAAGAGAGCAGGGAGGAGGTGAGGAGTGGGCCTTGCAGCACCCTCTGGCTCTCGTCCGCGTGCCTTGAGCTCAGGCCTCCAGAAGGCTCCAGGTAGGGATGCCAGCCTCCTGGTGGGACCTGGGGATCCCTGTTACCAAAGGCAAAGATATTAATCAGAGGCCTCATTCTTGATAGTTTGCTGCCATGGTCAGGAACACTTTCCTATAGCAATGGGTCAATTGTGTGCCTTTCTCACTTGGTCAGAAAAATTTGATACTGCCAGGAGCCAATACTGATGTAATAGTACCTAGTACCTGGACTCAGATTGTAACTGAAAACTGAGTTCTTCCTGGGCTTGTACGAGTTTTTTTTTTTTTTAGTCCATTTTGGCATGGTGACATGTTCGCCACTGGCGGGACAGTCTGTTTCAGATTTTATGTTGTGCTGGAGAGGGTCTCCCGCTGCCTAAGATGTTATCAGGCAAAGAGACAGGATGGTACTGAATTCCATACACAGTCCAGTAGCTGGTGACCATTCCCTTTGTTTTATTTATTTATTTATTTAATTCAATTTCTATCCTGTCCTCCCTGCGAACGGGCTCAGGGCAGGCTACAAGGTCACACAAAAACTTGACAACTATTTCAGTATTTCATCCCAGTATTCCTAGACCTCCAAAAATTCCACCATACATACAAGAAGGTGCTATATTTTTCAATCTCTAACATTTAAAAGAAACGGAGAGTCAAACTGTATGTAACATTTTAAATTTGTTACACGTGTTCTTACATTCCCCTTAGCCACACATTATTTTCAAATCTAACTCAAAGGGGGCTCTGAAAAAAATATTCTACAGAGCCTTTACAGATCAGACCATGCCAGTATTACCATTCAAAGAAAACAAGGGAAGCATCTGTTACTATGTCAGCACAGGAATGATGTCAGTTCCACAGAATAATGCATTTGCGATAATTGTGAGGCTGCTCTCTTTCACTCAGGGCAGAAAGAAGCTGTTGGCCTGAAGGCCAGACTGGAGTCTCTACCCAGCTCGGTTTTCATGGCCAGTTCTTACACGCCCACGGTA
Organism: Gekko japonicus; assembly: GCF_001447785.1. Classification (NCBI taxonomy): domain Eukaryota; kingdom Metazoa; phylum Chordata; class Lepidosauria; order Squamata; family Gekkonidae; genus Gekko; species Gekko japonicus. The sequence goes on from NW_015174913.1 coordinate 50,743, forward strand.
ATGCTGATTGCCAATTTGGGGTCAGGCAGGAATTTCTCCCTAGCCCAGCCTGGCCAGGGATCCTGGAGGGTTTGTCCCTTCCTCTGGACATAGAGCAAGGGTCACAGAGTAGGGTTGCCAGGTCCCCTCGTCGCTCCGGTGGGGGGGCATTCTGGAGGTGGGCGGGAATGCCCCAAGCCGGGCCCCCAAGAGTGACCACCTGCTTGGCCAACCCTCTCCCTCCCCTCCTGCCCGATTTAAAAGGCTTCAGCTGATCGGCGGGGACCACGTGGCCTGCCCGTCCAGCTGGAGGGCCCTTTAAATCTAGCAGGAGGAAGGAAGGGGGGCAGTCGCGGGTCACACACTCGGCTCGCAAAAAGACCTTGAAAACAAAAGGGTCTTTTTATGAGCTGAGTGTTTCACAACTGCCCCTCTCCCCCCCTCCTCCTAGATTTAAAGGGCCCTCCAGCTGGTCGACAGGCCACATGGTGAAACCCTTTAAATTGGGCAGGAGTGAGGGTTACCAACCCCCCCCGGGGGGCGGAATCCCCCCCGGTTTCGAGCCCCGATTTCCGCTCCCACGGAATCGGGGCCCGGGGGGAACCCCACCCCCGCGAGCACGTCACCAGGAAGTGACATCAGAAGCTGGGGCGGGGCCGCGCCATTTGAGGGGAAAACAAAGAGTTTTCCCCTCAAACGGCAGCCATTTGAGGGAAAACTCTTTGTTTTCCCCTCAAATGGCGTGGCCCCGCCCCAGCGTCTGACGTCACTTCTGGTGACGTTCTGGCGGCGCGCGCGTGCTTCGCTCGCGCGCACATCCCAGACCAGCTCCCGCACCTACAGGACTCTCCCCCGCCGGTAGGGATTTTCAAGTTGGCAACCCTAGCAGGAGTGGAGGGAGAGGGGTGGCCAGGCAGGTGGTTGCTCTTGAAGGTAGGGCTTGCAGCGGGACTTCCCCCACCAGCCAGCTGGCTGGGGGTGGATCGAAGCCCCCAGAAGCGGAGGAACCCCTGCCTGGACCTAGGGGCTGGCAACCCTACCACAGAGGAGAATTTCCTGTGTTGAGCAAGGGTTGGACTTAGGGTTGCCAAGCGTCTTTGTCCCCGGAGGGTGACTTTGGGGGACATTCCCAGATGGGGCGGGGCATCCCCAACATGATGATGTCACATTAGGGATGTCCCTGCTCCCAGCCCCACTCCCGAGAACTATCACGGGAGGCCACCCCTCTCCCTAACATCCTGCAAGATGTAAAGGGCCCGCCGATCATGTGGAGGGCCCTTTAAATCTTGCAAGAGAGGAGGAGGAGGCTGCCGCTACACACCTGAACTCCAAGCACCAATACCGCTTGGCATTCAGGCCCACGGGGCTCGGTCGCCACTGGCCAGAAGCACTTAAAGGGACCCCTTTAAGTGCCTCCAGCCGGCAGCCCCATGCAACCAATCTGCAAGCAGCATTACCGCTTGGAGATCAGACGCGTGGGGCCCAGTCCCTGCCAGCTGCAACCACTTAAACGGGTCCCCCTAAGTGCTTCCAGTTGGCAGCCCCACGTGCCTGATTTCCAAGTGGCATTACTGCTTGGAGATGAGGCATGAGGGGCCTGGTCCCTGGCAGCTGCAAGCACGTAAAGGGGTCCCTTTAAGTGCTTCCAGCAGGCAGACCCACGTGGCCGATCTCCAAGTTGCATTACCAGTCAGAGACTGGGCACCTGGGGCCTGGTCCCCACCGGCTGCAAGCACTTAAAGGGGTCCCTTTAAGTGCTTGCAGCTGGTGAGCCCCATTTACCCAATCTCCAAGTGGCATTACTGCTCAGAGATCGGACATGCGGGACCCGGTCCCCGCCGGTTGCAAGCACTTAAAGGAGTCCCTTTAAGTGCTTCCAACTGGCAGCCCCGCGTGCCTGATCTCCGAGCAACAATGCTGCTTGGAATTCAGGCCCGCGGCCCGCAGCTGCCCCTCTCCCTCCCCTCTCTCAAGAGAGAAGGGAGAGAGATGGCTCTGGGCATTCGGGCTTGGGGGCAGGTTGAACCCCCCCCCCAAAAAAGCGGATAAACCCCTCCAGACCGGGGTGTGTGTGTCTGGCAACCCTAGTTGGACTAGTGGACCCTTGAGATCCCTTCCAGCTCTATGTTTCTGTTCCACTTGGGAAGGCTCAGGGTCATAATGCGGCTCCTCCTTCCACTGCCAGCTGGCTGGGTTTACATTTGGGTCCGCTGGTGGTACTGGGAGCCACAGGGGCTGCAAAATGCTGCAGGCAGAGATGCCCGTGTGGAGATCCAGTGCCAGAAGATCTGTGCCATTACCTGTTATTCTGTCCACTCTACCAATCCCCTAGGAAGAAATTTCTAGACCCAATCTTGGCCTGCTTAGGCACTAGAACAGAAACTGAAAGAATTCTAGTTCTACTAGCTGATGTAGAGGCCGAGATTTCATACAAGGTGGCCCTCTTTGCCCTCGCTGCAGAGAAAATGCGGAAGAAAATAGTAGCAGTGCCGTAGCTTGATTACCAACAGACGTCTGGATCGGAGAGATTGAATTATTATGATGTTTTATTGTGTCCTAACTTAGTTTTTAATTTTTCTGGTTTTAGAAGTTTATACAGATGTTATTGTTATATTGTTCTGTCATTGTCACGGCCAGGGGTCATTTCATAGAAAAAGAGGTGCAAGAGCTCATTAGCATAACTCATTAGCATATGCCACACCCCCTGACATCACCGGAAGTGTGTCAGAAGGCAACACTCACTGCTCAGGCTCCACTGGACTGTTTTGGATTGCTAACTATGGGGGGGAGGGAACGTATAGATCTGTTATTGCAGAGGAGGGAGAGCTTGTACTTGAATAAAACTTGGTCTTAAAGGTGCCACTGGACTGTTTTGGACCGCAACTTACCTGGCTGCTTCTTGCTCTGACTGAGGGCTGCTGGGAGCAGGGGGTGGGGCTTGTTGTATGTGCCCGCCCCCTGGGCTCTTTACTGCTGGAGCTCCGCTCCTGTGCGCTCCTGCAGGAAATGACCCCTATGGCTAAGGGCAATAAACTGAAACCTGAACCTGCTGCAGGCAGAGACCCAATGGTGCCGTCTCTGCTAGTCTTGATAGCTCTTGGTGTTCCACCCTCCAGCCGCTCAACCATTTTTTAAGGAGCCACACCCTGCCTGCTGCTGCTGTAGTGAAGCAGGCTGCCAGTCTTGGTGAATTGTCAAGCTGCTCAAGAACTGGATGAAAAGCCGCTATATGGGGATTCCCTCCTGGCCTGTCACTTGTGTTTCACTTGGCTCACCAGTAACCCAAAACAGGGAAAAGGTAAAAACAGCAAAAGAGCCACATTACAGAGGAGCTGCAAAGACCCAAGTCAATCCTCTGGCTGGTGGGAATGGTGGATGATCTAGCTTGCAAACCATCCAGGCTGGGCTGAGCTGACCTTCATGGCCAGAGATGCTGTGACCATTTTCAGTTCTGCCCTGGCCAGTGTTCCCTTTAAGCTGAGTTAGGGTGAGCTAGCTCATAGTTTTTTAGCCTCTGGATCACACATTTTTGTCTTAGCTCACAAAGAATGGCTCTGGGGCAAACTAGTTTATGCAGTAGCTAAATCATTCGCTCACAACTTTAATGTCAGTAGCTCACAAAGTAGAATTTTTGCTCCCAAGACTGCACAGCTTAGAGGGAACATTGCTCCTGGCTCATTTCCAGGGAGACTGACTGCTTCTCAGTAAGGATGAAAACACAGAGCCTATCCTGAATTAAGTTGCTATACTCGTGGCAGTATACCGTGGCCAGACTGGCACAAGTGTTTAATTCAGAACCAAACTATATGTTACTCTCCCCCATTGTTTAGGCATGTTTTTACGTGTTCCCTGCGGCCACACAGCAGCTGTGGGGATCAGCTTCTAAAAGCAAACATACAAAAAGGGAGAGTCCAAATGGGTTCAGAGTGGCCCTGCAGAGGGAGACGGGGTTCTGGTTTCCCCCACAAGCTGTTTTCTTTCGCAAAAATCATACTGGGGAGGAGTTATTTTTGCTGTGCCATGAGTCTCCGTGCATACAGAGCAGGAATAGTAGTGAGATAACTACACCCCAGCAGGGTTTTCACCCAAAAATACCATTTGGGGGCAGAGGCAGGAGTTGTTCCTCCCCCCACAGCACCTGTCTGAGCCCATTTGGACTCTCTTTTAGAAGCAGTTCCATGCAGCTGCTGTGTGTATATAGGAAACAAGATAATACTGTGAAGTATTTAAGAGAAAAGAAAAACTATACTCAATAAATGTTTGTACAACAATGGTATCCTTTTATTAATCATGGGAATCAAATGCACAGATTAAATAATGTTCAGCAAAAGATATCACTATGTGCTCACTTGAGGATATGGACATTATTAGAGTTCCCTTTTCTTCTTTACTATAATATGAAGACTTTATTTACTTATGTCATTGTACAGTTGTCAATGTATATATGTTTACAATAAAGAAATTTTTAAAATGTTCTTCAACTGTTTGAAATGGTATATTTATAAAATGTTTTCTTATAAAATATTTTGTATTAAATGTGTTGTGATTTGCCTTGCTCAGACTTCCTGGAACCTCTAACTACAAGGAAACAAAATAGTACTTCACTGCAGAAGACCAAAAGGCTTTGGGGGGCCCAATATCCAGGAAGACTTAATCCCCCTCACCGCTTGCTACAGATAGATGAAGTCTTGGTATAGAACAAAATATATCTGAGCCAAGAATAACCTCTTCTATGAATGCTAAGACTGCAAACACACTTGGAAGACACTAGCCTGCAAATTTGTTTGGAATTCAAAGATTCATAGAGTGTCTTACGACACCCTCAGAAGATCCCGTAAGTCGGGTGGTCTTTTCTTACCGGACTTGAAACTATATCATGAGGCCTCAATACTATTAGGTCTGCTGAAATTCCATAGCTCTTTTTTCCAGACGGACTGGAAAACTATTGAACAAACTTACCTGCATAACGCTCCATTCCGCTCTCAAATTAGGGAGGCTTATAGTCACAGATCGCCGTCGTTACATCGGAATCCTTTCCTTTCAATTCTTATGACTACTTGGGACAAATGGAAACACACATTAGCTCCACATCCTTCTCCCATGACTACTTTTACAAACGTATCATGGTTTCCCCCAGGGCGCTCTGTACAGTCTTTCTCCCGCTGGAAAGCTCATAATCTTACAACCTTCCAGGCTATCTCGTCTAAAACTACAATAGCAACCAAACAAACCTTAGACGACAAACATGGTAGCTTGCTTCCATGGTTTGAGTACGTACAGGTCACCCATCTTGTCAATTCGCTTCCTGATATGTACAGACCTCTCACCTCCTTTGAAAGTCTCATGAAACTTGACCAGGACACATTCTCTAAATATATCTCAATAATATACAAAGATCTTCACTCGCAATCTACAGCCTTATTGAATTACCAGAAGGCCTGGCAAAAAGACTGTGATAACATCCTATTGCCAGCAGACTGGGACGATATTTGGTCCTCACCATCTTTGCAATCCAAATCTTTGAACATTCAGTTGCAGAGTTATAAGATCCTTACCAGATGGTACCTCACCCCTATGAGACTCCATCAGATATCCAAAGCCAATTCTCCTCTTTGTTGGCGCTCCTGCGGGGAATCTGGCACTTTTTTTCATTGTTGGTGGGGGTGCACAGAAATTCAGCATTTCTGGTCCAAGGTTATCTTTTCCATTAAAAATATAACTGGGCACTCGATACCACTGCAACCTGAACTAATATTACTTGATGTATGGAATGCCCCCCATATACCCAAATGTAGCCAAGACCTTATTTCAACTCTGCTAATAGCTGCTAAGGTGGTTATTGCGAGTAGCTGGAAATCTACCGACAAACTTCTTCTTTCCTCTTGGCGTTTAAAAATCTGGGACTTTTACATCATGGACAAACTTTCTGATGCAGTGGCTTCCTCTACTAATAGTTCGTGTTCAAAATCTACTTTATGCACGAAATGGTCTCCTTTTTTAGAATATGTTTTCAATAATGACACTTCTAAATTTGCTGTTCCTTCTCAGTATGTTGCAGTGTTTCATTACATGTAATTTTGTGTTGGTCATATTTATACCAAATCCCTTTGTTGTTTATTAATTAAAAAAAAAAAGACTGCAAACACTCTACACGTTTCCAGAGTGCTTGTCTCTCACTATAAAGAAAGCACACATCTCTACATATACTGAGCCTGAATTTCTAGGTAGAAGGGTGAGATTTGCAGGCTGGTGCAATTTTGGGAATGTCCCAGCACTGATTCATTCTCCCTTGCCCCTCCACTTTCAGCAGACCTCCCCACTGAACCTTGCAATGCATTGAGCCTTCCGCCTGTACTCACTCGTATTTGCAAGAGACCTCCAGGCTGGCAGTCCAAGTTGCTAAGTACAGTCTGGCAAACAGAATATCAATTCTGTGTGATCGTTCAGTTATCACTCTATATAATACAGTAAACCTAATATCCTCTGCAATATGGCCAGCCTCCATGTAATGCATCACCATAGGAGCTTCTTTTGAATCAAAGTGTCAAGTATTTTTGAATCAAGTGTCAAGTATTTTTGGGTACAGTGTTACAGTTTTTGACTGTGTTGTTATATACACAACCTCCAGATGGTGGCTGGAGATCTCCTGGGATTACAACTGATCTCCAGTTATGCTAAAAGTATGCTTGTAGACATTTTCTTTTTAATAAGTACTTTAAGCTTTTGATGCTGGGGAGCAGTTTCCTGTACCACATAGACCTCCACCATTTTGGGCACGCTATTTTAAGAGGGGCACCAGGGAAGGCAGACATTTGGCAAGTTGTTGTGCCCCAAGGGTGCCCAAAGCAGTAAATTCTCCCCATGGTAACTAGGCACTGCGTACTGGGAAACTAGGGATGTCAGTCTCCAGGTGGGACCTGGGGATCCCCTGGAATTACAGCTCATCTCCAGACTACAGAGATCAGTTCCCCTGGAGAAAACGGATGCTTTGGAGGGTGGATTGTATGACAGTGTACCCCACTGAGGTCCCTCCCCAGGCCCCACCACCAAATCTCCAGGAGTTTCCCAACCTGGATCTGGCAACCGTACCCTCCCATCCCCTGCTGGAAGCCAGGGGGCACCAGGCAACCCTATGGGAGACTTAGAGGCAAAGCCTTACAACTGGAAAAGGAAGCTGGGAGTCCTGTCCCACCCAGCAGGAAATTCCTTACAAAAGGGCAGGTGGTGGCAGGAAGTTACCCTAGAGAGGAAGAAGAGCCCCTCCAGGGAGTTGGGAACCCCTAGGAGGGCAGGGTGGAAATGGGGCCTGCAGGCACTTTCTGCCACAGAAAATGCTCAGGATTGAACCGAGGACCTTCAGCATGCCAACAGATGCTGTGCTGCTGAGCCATGGTCCCTCTACCAAGAGCACTTTAAGCTGCTTTAGCCTTATCGATGTTGTCTACTCTGGCTGGCAACAGCTCTCCAGGGTTTTGGGCAGAGATCTTTCCCATTACATTACTACTTGATCCTTCTAATTGGTGATGCTGGGAATTGAACCTGGGACCTTCTGCATGCCAAGCAGATGCTTTGCCACTGAGCCTTGACAAGAACTCATGAAGCTAGCTTATGATCGGTCAGACTGTCAGTCTACCAAGGGACTTCATTTCAACTCATCACATGCCATTCCACCACCCCCTCTAGGCACTACTACCATTACCCTACCAGGCTCTTTGTAAGGTACCCCCTCCCCATCTTCAAGGCTGTACCCCCTGAGCCTCTGGGTCAGATTGCCATAAGAAATGGAAGCTTTTAACTTCCCCATGCACCTGATCACATAGCTGTGGTTAGGCTGCTTGGAGACAGAAGTCACACACATGAAGCTGTTTTGTACAGAACCAGACCCTTGGTCCATCAAGGTCAGTGTTGTCTACTCTGACTGGCAGCAGCTCTCCAGGGTCTCAGTCAGAGGTTCTTCCCAACACCTGCTGCCTGGTCCTTTCAACTGGAGATGCCAGGGATTGAACCTGGGACCTTCTGCATGCCAAGCAGAGGTTCTTCACTGAGCCACTTCCCCTCCCTAGTCTTTAGCAGACCAGAGTGCCAAGCCAGGGGAAATTAGTCTGCACAGAGTTAAGCACTCACAGCCAAGGGCAACAAATTAGACGTTAATGGGGGTAGGCTCGCACCAATAATCGCACTCTCCTGCTGTGGATTAATGAATAATCTATATTGGCGATAAGCTAGGTTTTTAAACAAACAGCTGAACCAGGAGAGGCACCAAGCCCTTTTCTTCTGGGTGTACAGTCATTAATATGGACTAGAATCAATATTTCCCCCTTAAGCATGTACTGAAAGGCTGCATTGTAGGACCACTTGCAAGGCTATGTTCTTATGCATACTTGTAATTAAGCCTCAACTGCACAGGGAAGGGCAAACATTTTAAAAGGGTTAAAAGGGTTAAAGTGTTTTAAGGAGCGATGTGATAATCCATGTTTAAATAACCTTGAGCACAGGAACCTTGATTGAGTGTTCTTTGCTAAGCTCCACCACTGAGTTAAGACCCCTCCTCTCTTTTTGGCTCTAGTAAGGGACACAAGAAGCTGCCTTCTACTAACCCTTGGTTTAGATAACTCACTGAAAATGTTGAGACAGTGTGTGACTGCAATAAAGAAGGCCGATGCTATGCTGGGGATTATTAGGAAGGGTATTGAAAACAGATCAGCCAATATCATAATTCCCCTATATAAATCAATGGTGTGACCTCATTTGGAATACTGTGTGCAGTTCTGGTCACCACACCTTAAAAAAGATATTGTAGCTTTGGAAAAAGTGCAGAAAAGGGCAACTCGAATGATAAAAGGGTTGGAACACTTTCCCTATGAGGAAAGGTTAAAGCGCTTAGGGCTCTTTAGCTTGGAGAAAAGACGACTGAGGGGTGACATGATAGAGGTTTATAAGATTATGCATGGGAAAGAGCAGGTAGAGAAAGAGGTACTTTTCTCCCTTTCTCACAATACAAGAACTCGTGGGCACTCCATGAAACTGCTGAGCAGTCGGGTTAGAACGGATAAAAGGAAGTACTTCTTCACCCAAAGAGTGATTAACACATGGAATTCACTGCCACAGGAAGTGGTGGCGGCTACAAGCATGGACGGCTTCAAAAGGGAATTAGATAAGCATATGGAGCAGAGGTCCATCAGTGGCTATTAGCCACAAGGTATAGATAGGGGCTCTGGGGCAAGTGATGCTCTGTCTTCTTGGTGCTTGGGGGGGTGGGGGTCAACAGTGGGAGGGCTTCTAATGTCCTGGCCCCACTGGTGGACCTCCTGATGGCACTGGTATTTCTGGCCACTGTGTGACACAGAGTGTTGGACGGGATGGGCCTTTGGCCTGATCCAACTTTGGCGTCTCTTATGTTCTTATCCAGGTTAGTATTGTCTACTCTGACTGGCAGCTGCTTTCCAAGGTTTCATGTGGCGGTCTTTCATATCACCTCCTCCCTGGATCCTTTTTAGAGGAGGAGAGGAGATTTGATTTATACCCCGCCCTTCACTACCCAAAGGAGTCTCAGAGCGGCTTACTTTCCTTTCCCCTCCCCATGACAGACACCCTGTGAGGTAGGTGGGGCTGAGAGAGCTCGGACAGAAACTGCTCTTTTTCAAGAACTGCTGTGCCAGAACTATGGCTTGCCCAAGGTCATCTAGCAGGTGCAAGTGGAGGAGTGGGGAATCAAACCCGGTTCTCCCAGATGAGAGGCCGCGCACTTAACCACTACACCAAACTGGCTTTAACTGGAGATGCTGGGGACCAAATGTTGGATTTTTAAAAAGCCAAACAGATATTCTATAGGACAGTGTAGGAGGTGATATGAATAACCTCTGGCTGAGACCCTTGATAGACCAAGAGTCTAATTGCTTCATATGCCCAAGGTGCCACAAGACCAATGCTCCCTCTAAGCTGCGGAATCTTGTGAACAGGGGTCATTTCCTGCAAGAGTGCACGGGAGCGGAGCTCCGACAGTAAAGAGCCCAGGGGGCGGGCACATGCAACAAGCCCCATGCCCTGCTCCCAGCAGCCCTCAGTCAAAGCAAGAAGCAGCCAGATAAGTTGCAGAGCTCCCCCCGGCCCCCCGGCCCAAAACAGTCTAGTGGCACCTTTAAGACCAAGTTTTATTCAGGTACAAGCTCTCCCTCCTCTGCGAGGACAGATCTGCACTCCCCCCCCAATTGCTAGCAATCCAAAACAGTCCAGTGGAGCCCGAGCGGTGGGTGTTGCCTTCTGACACACTCTAAAACTCTACTTTGTGAGCTGCTGGCATTAACGTTCTGAGTGAGTGATTTGGCTACTGCATCAGTTAGTTTGCTCTGGAGCCATCCTTTCTGAGCAAAGACAAAAATGTGTGAACCGGAGGCTAAAAAACTGTGAGCTAGCTCACACTAGCTCATCTTAGAGGGAACACTGCACAAGACTCACATTTATTCTCAGTTATGAGGCCACCCACCTCTGAAAGTCAGGTCACTAGGCTCAACGGTAGTGATGAAGGGCTGGGCTAGAAGACTCAGTGGTAGAGCATCTGCTCAGCATTCAGGAGGTCCCAGGTTCAGTCCCTGGCATCTCAGACTCAAAGGGTGAAGGAGCAGGTGATGCAAAAGACCTCAACCGGAGACATTGGAAAGCTGCTGCTCCACAGAGTAGACATGACTGACCTAGACAGACCAAGGCTCCTGTGGATTTTCGCTCTGAGAAATGGGCACAGCTACTCCTTGTATCATCAAGAAAGCCAGGACTATTTTTGGTCAGGAACGCACAGAAACGGAGTTCGGGCTGGCTTCAGAGTTGGCCACACCCACTACAGTCAAAATCTTTGCATGCCTGGCTACAGAGGGAAGGCCTGGAGAGCGACCCCCCCCCCCGGCAACTGCGGGGTGCCCGGGCAAACCAAGGGAAGGGAGTTTCCCTCAACGGGCTGACTTGCCCGGGCTCCCCGCAGTCGCGGGGCGCCCAGGCAAGTTAAGGGAAGGCACGAGGTGTGGCCTAATATGCTAATGAGCTGTGCTGTCGGGGTGTGGCCTAATATGCTAATGCATTTCTGCTGTTGGGTGTGGCCTATTATGCTAATGAGTTCCTGCTAGGCTTTTTCTACCAAAAGCTAATCCTAAACAGGTCTACTCAGAATCCGTCTCGGGTCTCTTCAGTGGGGCTTACTCCCAGGACAGTGTTCTCTAAGACTGCATTCTTAACAGTGCATTCCTATGTAGAGTTACTCCATTTGAAATCCACTTAAATCAATAGGCTTAGACTGGAGTAACACTGCATAGGATTGCACAGATCCAGGTGGGTAACCACATTGGTTTGAATCAGCAGAACAAAGTTTGTGTCCAATGGCCTCTTTAAGACCAACAAAGTTTTATTCAGGGTATGAGCTTTTGTGTGCATGTGCTCTTCTTCAGATATCCGAAGAATTGTGCATGCACATGAAAGCTTATAACTTGAATAAAACTTTGTTGGTCTTACAGGTACCCCTGGACTGAAAGAACAAAAAAGGACTGCACATTTAGTTGTTCCTTCTCTTCCATAGTTATCAAACAAGTGTTATAGCCAGCTAATAGCAATACAATCCCCCTCATGGATCACTGCCTTGTCGTGGTGAGGGGGCTTGCGCGGTTCAACGAAACTGTGGGCTATGCCGTGAAGGGCCACCCAAGACGGACAGGCCACAGCAGAGAACTCAGACCAAGTGTGATCCCCTGGAGAAGATAATGGCAACCCACCCCAGTATCTTTGCCAAGAAAACCCCATGGACAGTATCAAAAGGCTAAAAGATATGACGCCGGAAGATGAGCCCCTCAGGTCAGGTGTCCAATATGCTACTGAGGAAGAGCAGAGGGCAGGTACAAGTAACCCCAGAAAGAGTGAAGCGGCTGGGCCAAAGCCGAAAGGACGCTCAGTTGTGGATGTGTCTGATGGTGAAAGGAAAGTCCGATGTTGCAAAGAACAATACTGCATAGGAACCTGGAATGTAAGATCTATGAATCAAGGTAAGCTTGACGTGGTCAAAAATGAGATGGCAAGACTGAACATCGATATCTTAGGAATTAGTGAACTTAAGTGGACAGGAATGGTCGAATTTAACTCAGAAGACCATTATATCTACTACTGTGGCCAGGAATCTCGTAGTAAAAATGGTGTGGCCTTTATAGTCAACAAGAGAGTGCAGGGGTCAGTACTGGGATACAATCTCAAAAATGACAGAATGATTTCGGTCTGATTCCAAGGCAAACCATTCAACATCACAGTAATCCAAGTCTATGCCCCAACCACTGATGCAGAAGAGGCTGAAGTGGACCGGTTCTATGAAGACCTACAACACCTCATAGAACTAACACCAAAAAATGATGTCCTCATCATCATAGGGGACTGGAATGCTAAAGTAGGAAGTCAAAAGGTAACCGGAATAACAGACAAGTTTGGCCTTGGAAAGCAAAATGAAGCAGGGCAAAGGTTAACAGAGTTTTGTCAAGAGAACACACTGGTCATAGCGAACACCCTTTTCCAACAACCTAAGAGGCGACTCTACACATGGACATCACCAGATGGGCAACACCGAAATCAGATTGACTATATAATTTGCAGTCAAAGATGGAGAAGCTCTATCCAGTCAGTAAAAACAAGACCTGGAGCTGACTGTGGTTCAGATCATGAGCTACTCATTGCAAAATTCAGACTTAAACTGAAGAAAATTGGGAAAACCACGAGGCCATTCAGGTTTGACCTAGATCGCATCCCTGATGAATATACAGTAGAGGTGAAGAATAGATTCAAGGGTCTGGATTTGATAGATAGAGTGCCTGAAGAACTATGGACGGAGGTTCGTGACATTGTACAGGAGGCAGCAATCACCACCATCCCAAAGAAAAAGAAATGCAAGAAAGCAAAGTGGCTTTCTGATGAGGCTTTACAAATAGCAGAGGAAAGAAGGAAAGCGAAAGGCAAAGGCGAAAAGGAAAGATTTACCCAACTGAATGCAGATTTCCAGAGAACAGCAAGGAGAGATAAGGAGGCCTTCCTGAATGAACAGTGCAAAGTAATAGAAGAAAACAATAGAATGGGAAGGACTAGAGATCTCTTCAAGAAAATTGGAGAAATCAAGGGAGCGTTCCATGCAAAGCTGGCCATGATAAAGGACAAAAACGGTAGGGACCTAACAGAAGCAGAAGAGATTAGGAAAAGATGGCAAGAATACACAGAAGAACTATACAAGAAAGACCTCGATGTCCTTGACAACCACGACGGTATAATCACTGACCTCGAGCCAGACATCCTGGAATGTGAAGTTAAATGGGCCTTAGAAAGCATTACTAACAACAAAGCTAGTGGAGGTGATGGTATCCCAGCTGAGCTATTCAAAGTCTTAGAAGAGGATGCTGTTAAAGTTCTGCACTCCATTTGCCAGCAAATTTGGAAAACGCAACAGTGGCCACAGGATTGGAAAAGATCAGTATACATTCCAATCCCAAAGAAGGGCAATGCCAAGGAATGTTCAAACTATCGCACAATTGCACTCATATCACACGCTAGCAAGGTCATGCTCAAGATCCTACAAGCTAGGCTTCAACAGTACGTGGATAGAGAACTACCAGAAGTACAAGCTGGGTTTCGAAGAGGTAGAGGAACGAGAGATCATATTGCCAACATTCGCTGGATTATGGAGAAAGCAAGAGAGTACCAGAAAAATATCTACTTCTGCTTCATTGACTATGCTAAAGCCTTTGACTGTGTGGATCACAACAAACTATGGCAGGTCCTTAAAGAGATGGGAGTACCAGACCACCTCACATGTCTCTTGAGAAACCTGTATAAGGGCCAAGAAGCGACAGTTAGAACCGGATACGGAACAACTGATTGGTTCAGCATAGGAAAAGGAGTACGACAAGGATGTATACTGTCACCTTGCTTATTTAATATATATGCAGAGTACATCATGCGAAATGCTGGCCTGGATGAATCACAAGCGGGAATTAAGATTGCTGGGGAAAAGATCAACAACCTCAGATATGCAGATGATACCACTCTAATGGCTGAAAGTGAAGAGGATCTAAAGAACCTCTTGCTCAGAGTAAAAGAGGAGAGCGCAAAAGTGGGCTTGAAGCTCAACATCAAAAAAACTAAGATCATGGCATCCGGCCCCATCACTCCTTGGCAAATAGAAGGGGAAGTCGTGGAAGTAGTGACAGACTTCACGTTCCTGGGATCCCAGATCACCGCAGACTGTGACTGCAGCCATGAAATTAAAAGACGCCTGCTCCTTGGGAGGAAAGCGATGGCGAACCTAAACAGCATGATAAAAAGTAGAGACATCACCCTGCCAACAAAAGTCCGCATGGTCAAAGCAATGGTATTCCCAGTAGTCATGTATGGCTGTGAGAGTTGGACTATAAGGAAGGCCGAGCGCCGAAGAATAGATTCTTTTGAACTATGGTGCTGGAGGAGACATGCAACGGACATGAAATTGAGCCAACTTCAGAGGACGGCGGAAGACAGGAGGGCCTGGTGGGAGCTGGTCCATGGGGTCGCGAAGAGTCGGACTCGACTGTGCGACTGAACAACAAGCAATACAATAAAACAGTGTTGTTTAAAAGAGTAAAATACTCTCAATAGATATATGGGAAGTCTTAAAGTTCCATGCTCACTGATTTGTGTAATACAGTCAACACAATATAATACTCCTATGATAACATCTATCAGAGGTGATTAGGTTTATATAGACCGTGGAAAAGCAGTCCCCTGCGATTTGCACAGAGATATCTGCTAGCCACAAGACCGTGCTCTTGGGGGGGGAAATGGTGTGGCAAGCTGTTGTTTATATACCTGTCTAATTCTGCTTGTTTGCTCAGGTAATGTGTTCTACTTTAATCTCCGGATGTCAGGAGAATTATATACTAATCATGATGAATGATTGCAAATGGATGACTTGAACTCTGACACTCTGTATACGAAAGTTATCCTGTTTATCAGGTTAACGTAGCATACGAAGTGGAGTTACAGTATTTCCTGTCAAGATTAGTTCTGCTACGCCGGATTAACTTGCTATTCAGTTGAGATAATAGTGTAATGCCAGGAACTCCCAAATGTACTTTCCCTTTCACCACGGTCTCCTCTTGCCTGTTCTAAAGGATCCAGGCCGGGGGGGGGGGGGGCCCCGCCCTTTTTGCGCTGCGGGGGCATTTGGAATTCTGACATGGCACGGTGGGTGCAGCAACAAAAGGCTGCCGCAAGAGGCAGAGTCTGCAGTTTAACGTCAGCAACATAATGGAGATTCTTTTTTCTTTTTTTAAGTGTAACTTGGTTTTTATTTAAGTGCAGATTCTTGTGGTGTGGTGGAAGCTACCGCCAAAGCAACATTTTAAAAATCTGCACGGCCAATCAGACCTCCGGTAGTCAATCAGAAGTCCTGCTGGGCAAAAGCCCTACCTGGCTCCACCCACTTCCTAAAACCACTTGGCGGGCACCATAAATGGTGTCAGTGGGCACCATGATACCCACAGGCACCATGCTGGGGACTCTGCCTTGATCCGTTCTAAGCTTTGATATTGCCAGGTGGTCAGCCGTGTTGGTATGAAGCAGTAGAATAAATTTAGAGTCCAGCGGCACCTCTAAGACCAACAAAGTTTTAATTAAGGTGTGAGCTTTCGTGTGCACTTTTTATTTTAATTTTTTTGAAAAACTGTGCATGCACACAAAAGCTCATACCTTGAATAAAGCTTTGTTGGTCTTAGAGGTGCCACTGGACTCTTAATCTGATATAGCAGGGACTGCTTGCATTTGTACCTGCTTTATCCATTAGGTACCAAGCAAATCCTAGAGAAAAATTCAGTTGGGTAGACTGGAGGCAGGACTTGTTCTATGATAGCATCCTGCCCCTTCCAGTAATGTTTTTCTAGCATTTATGTTTTTGTCCATTAGGCATGATTTCGTTTTCCTGGGCTTGTTTCTCGACACTGCTGATCCTCTGCTGTCTGTCTGTTGTCTGGTTTTCAAGTAGCTTGAATGTGTTTTGTTTAGCTTTGCTAGTATCACAAGGCTGTGGGTGTTCTGCTTGTCCTTCTCATGTTATATTGTGGGGCCACTTTGAATATGTATAATTTAAAAAGTGGGATAGAAATTCAGGTAAACAAACTAAGGTGCAGGGGAGTTAGGCACAGCGGCTGGAACCAATGTTCCCTCTAAGCTGTGGAGTCTTGTGAGCAAAGGTTCTCCTTTGTGAGTTGCTGGCATTAAAATTCTGAGTGAGTGATTTGGCTGCTGCATAAATTAGTTTGCTCTGGAGCCATCCTCCCTGAGCTAAGACAAAAATGTGTGAGCCGGAGGCTAAAAAACTGTGAGCTAGTTCACACTAACTCAGCTTAGAGGGAACACTGGCTGGAACCTAGAGTGCTAGCAACTCCCCCCCCATCCCTGTTAAGGTATCTGTGCCAAGGATGACCTGATGTCACCTGAACACGCCTTATGCTGAATCTGAGTGCTGGTCCATCAATGTCAGTATCGTCTACTCAGGCTGGCAGCAGCTCTCCAAGGTCTCAGAGAGAAGTCTTTCCCGTCACCTACTACACAATCTTTTAAAATGGAGATGCTGGGGATTGAATTTGGGAACTTCTGCATGCCAAGCAGATGCTCTGTCACTGAGCCACAGACCCTCCCTTGTCAGACTTGATGGATTTTCAAGAAATCCAGAGCTCTTGGGTTGACTACGCCCACGAGAGAGCGCTACACTCCGCTGACAACAATCTACTGGTGATCCCTGGCCCCAAAGGCTGTCCTTGACCAGAGCAAGGGCTTTTCCGGCCCTGGCTTCGACCTGGTGGAACTCTTTGCCATATACCACCAGGGCCCTGTGGGACTTAATGCAATTCCGCAGGGCCTGTAAGGCAGAGATGGTCCGCCAGGCCTTTGGTTGAGGACAGCAACAGTTTCCACCATGGCTCTGGCACCCTCCTCTTTTCTTCCACCTTCTCGCTCGGCCTCCCCCTCGGCCTAGGGCTGCCAATTCCCCCCGGGGGGCGGATTTCCCCCCGCTTTGGAGGCCCGATTTCCGCTGCCGCGGAATCGGGCCCCGGGGGAAACCCCACCCCGGCGTGCACGTCACCCGGATGTGACGTGATGATGCCGGGCACGCTGGGGGCGGGGCCACAGCCATTTGAGGGGAAAACATAGACACCGAACCCCCCGCTGCGAGGTAAGAACGATTTGGCAACCCTACCTCAGCCTGCCCGCGAGACGGCAACACAGACCGGATTGGGGTTTAGAATTAAATCAATGACGCCATCTTGAGATTATTAATAATACAAGAACGAACGATTTACTGATTTTAACAATGTCATGTTGATGTTTTTAACTTTGTGGTGCATGGCCCAGAGCTCTGTGTACTCAGGGGTTGGGCAATTCACAAATCTAAAGTATAAATACATAAATAAAATAGATGGAGCCAACTGCAAAAAGTCTCCCCATGGGGGGGATGCTACTTGCAATAAACCTACAGCAACAGATGAGTCATCATATCTGCTTGCATAATTCATATCCAGTTTGTTACATGTCACAGAGTAAACAGGTGCAGAAACTCACTGCGTTGCTTTGTTTATCAGGGATCTTTGTCGTTTGATTGAATGTGTTTTTCATAATTTTGTGAGTCACCGTGAGAAAGGCAAGCTATTAATGGAAGAAGAAGAAGAAGAAGATGAAGAAGATGAAGAAGATGGTAAGGGTGTGATCACTGTCAGCCAACTGATACCACTATTTTGTGTGAAAAGTGTTGTCGAGTTATAACTGGCCTATGGCTACGCAAGCAGCGGCTTTCAAGGCATAGTGAGAAGCAGAGTTGTTTTGACCTTGGCTTCCTCTGCAGGGCCTTCATTGGTGCTCTTCCTTGTAAGTACTGATCCTGCTTAGCTTCCAAGATCAGACGAGATTGGGCTATACCACGCTGCCTTCCATCCCACCTCTATTTTACAGGTGTGGAATACAGAGGTTGAGAAATAAGTGACTCTAAGACTTATCTTGACCTGGACAGTCCAGGCTAGCCTGATCTCATCAGATCTCGGAAGCTAAGAAGGGTTAGTAAGGGTTAATACTTGGACGAAAGGCTGTCCCACTCGTCCACGGCGATACCACCAAGTTGCTGGAAGGGCTGTGGAGAGAGAGGCACCTTTTTCCATGCTTGGTGGACGGGCACCGATTGCAGACCAGTTTTGGAATCAGATATTGATTGAAGTTAACTCGTTAATAGAATTCCAAATCCCTAAATCTCCCAAAGTGATTTTGCTAAATTTATGGGAGGGCTGCACAATACCCAAACATGCTCGAGAACTAGCGGCACTTATATTTTACGGCCGCAAAAAACGTTTATGCATCCAGATGGAAAGCAAGGGGAGACACCTTCTCTTCAGGCATGGAGATGCAAGGTTTGGGATTATTTTGTTTTTGACAAAATTACGGTTGAACTAGGAACTGAGATCTCTTGTAAACGCAAGTCAAATTTTTGTAAAAAATGGTTACCTTTTGTTAAGAAAATGACTGGATACGATAGTGTTAAAAAAGTTAGTATTATGCATAAGTTGGAAACCTATGTGTTACTCTCGCATTGAAATGGGTGCAAGGTTTGTTGTATCACAGCGAGGTTAAGTTTACCATACGTTGAATGTCTCTTTATGTGACTAACCAATGACAGTATTTGTTTTCTGTATTGTCGGTTAGTGTTGAAATAAAATTTTATTATATATAAAAAAAGATGAAAGACTGCCAAGGAGGTCTAGGGCCATAGCACAGAGGCAGGCAGTGGCAAACCACCTCTGAACGTCTCTTGCCTTGAAAACCCTACAGGGTCGCCATAAATTGGCTGCAACTAGATGGCGCTTTCCACTACCACCGAGTAAGATTTGTAGATCCTCCCTACACTTGTTTACTTGGATGAAAGTCCCATTAATTTCACTGGGGCTAAGCAAGCATGTAGGGATAGTGCGCAAACACCGTTATGCAACTTCAGCTCCTGGGACGAACGAGTTCTGCCCGTCTCCTTGCCAAATGACACTGCTACGGAATCTTCTTGCCAAAGGTGATTCAGCAAAATCCCACAGAGCGACGTATGCCAGAGGGGTAGCCGTGTTAATCTATTACAGCAAAGGAAGGGGTGGGAAAAAAATCTTGTGAAACGTTAAAGCAGGGGTGGCCAAACTGTGGCTTGGGATCCACATGTGGCCGTTTCACACATATTGTGTGGCTCCCGGCAGGGTGGCTGAGGAAGTGAAGGGGAGGCATACCTTCCTGATTGGTCTTCCGTTCCCCAGCCAGTGCGCCCCTCCCTGGGTAGGCTTGAGGTAGGGGGGAGCAGAGAAAGAAAGCAACTTTAAATGTATTCTCAAAGCCCTGCCCCCCCTGCTGGCCAGCTTGGAGGAGGCATTTGTCTCTTTAAATCCCTTCTCCAAGTCAAGACAGCCAGTGTGGGGGCGGGGTGGGTGGGTTGGAGGACACATTTAGAGTTATAGTTGCTTTCTTTCTGCCTCTCCCTCCCTCCCTCCCCCAATCTATTTGCTTTCTTTGTTTCTCTCTCTTTCCCCTCCCTCCCTCCCACATCTAGTTGCTTTCTTTCCACCATTCTTTCTCTTTTCTCTTTCTCCCTTCCTTCCTTCCCCCTCCCCATCTATTTGCTTTCTTTGTTTCTCTCTTTCTTTGCACCTCTTTCATTCTTTCTTTCCGCCTCTCTCTCTTTCTCTCTCTCTTAGGCAAATATCATCAGCAAAAAAAAAAATCACTGGACAGATAAATGTAATCAATATCTGTTTTTACCCCTTTTGTTTTTATTTTTGGCCGTCTCATTGTCAGATCCCAAGTCAGGATAACAAACCCACGTTCCAAAGAAGTAAGATTTATTTCCAAAGCATGGTTGATCAGTAACATACAGAGATTGTTCAGAATAAAGACAATACACAGGGGGCAACATAATATAGGAACTTCAAACTTGGTTAACCCAATGGGTACAATTCCCTCGCAAGGGAGCTGATTAGAAAAGGCGCGAAGTAGCCTGAGAACCACAACAGCTAATACCATAAACACAAGTTGAGTTCACACGGGAAATATAATTAAGCTAGGCAAGAAGACATAACACTCCAACGTCCACCTGCAGGAGACACTTGGCAGTTACAGCAGCATACCAGAAGAGGATAACAAGGGGGGGAGGGGAGGAAGAGGGACGGGACGTGTCCCAGAGAAATGGCAGCTCGCTGACACTCATTTAATGTTAATAAACAGCAAATTTGCATCTTTTTCAATAAAAACATGTGTGTAATATTAGTTCATGTCTTGCGGCTCTCAAACATCTGATGTTTATTCTATGTGGCTCTTATGTTAAGCAAGTTTGGCCTGCCCTGTGTTAAAGGCTTACCGATTGACTGCGTTATAAGCCTGCATGAACTAGAGCCTCCTTTGCCAGGTCCCTGAAGAGTTGCCCTCCGTTGGCTGAGACACATGAGGACTGCCAATATAAGGATTAAAGAAAATTTAACAGCGTGCTTACTCAGATTATGGCGACCCTGTAGGGTTTTCAAGGCAAAAGACAAACGGAAGGGGTTTGCCATTGTTTGGCTCTGTGTAGCAACCCTGGACTTCCTTGGTGGTCTCTCCCATCCAAGTACTAACCAGGGCCGACCTTGTTTAGCTTCTGAGATCTGACAAGATTAATTTGGATCCCCACCAGGGGGAAAGGTGGGATATAAATGAAGTACATTTAAAACAAAAACAACACAAAAAACAGTCCGATAAGCCCAGAACCACCGAAGCTGAAGCAGCCTCCAAGGTCAATTGTCCAACCCTCTTCAAAACCTGATGGGGTAAAGGATTGTCCCATCACTACAGACTGAGTCAACTCTCCTTCTTAACCTGAGGTTGTTGGATGACAGTTTCAGGGTAACATTGAACGCGCAGGTGATTCATTCATTCCAGTCACATAGACACCCAGACAACATGGCAGTTTAACTTAGTCATTAATGCATATGCGCATACACACTCTCAGTAAGCAGGTCAGACAGAGAAAACCTGCCATCTGCCCAGGTAAGTTTTCTCACGCCCTCTTTGTGTTTTCCATTGTTCATCCAGAAAGAAGCACATTGTTAGTATTCTTTCATATATTCCCTTTGTAAGAGTCACAGGTGCTTGCAGTCTGGACAGAGTCAGAGTGTAATAATAAAAACTTGTCTTTTTTTAAAAAAAGAACTCATCACAAGTCCATCCTCCTCTGGCGTTCCATGACCACCTCCCAGCAAATCAGAGAAGTGGTGTAAAGTGCCACCAAGTCACAGCCAACTTATGGAGACCCGTGTGGTTTTCAAGAGGTGGCTTGCCATTGTCTGCCCCCACGCAACAACCCTGGGCTTCCTTGGTGCCAGTTTGGTGTAGTGGTTGAGTGCGTGGACTCTAATCTGGGAGAACCGGGTTTGATTCCCCACTCCTCCACTTGCACCTGCTGATGTGACCTTGGGTCAGTCACAAGCTCTGGCACAGCTGTTCCTGAAAGAGCAGTTTGTGTCAAGAGTTCTCTCAGCCCCACCTACCTCACAGGGTGTCTGTTGTGGGGAGGAGAAGGGAAAGGAGTTTGTAAGCCCATCTGAGACACCTTTGGGTAGTGAAGGGCGGGGTATAAATCCAATCTCTTCTTCTTTTTCTCCTTGGGGGCCTCCCATCCAAATACTAGCCAGGGCTGACCCTGTTTAGCTTCTGAGATCTGACGAGATCAGCTCACCTTGGGCTATCCAAGTCAGGGAAACTGTACAACAACAACCAACAATGTAGACCATAAAAAACTATTTAGAATTTCCCCCAGACTTTAGAAACATATAGTAGATATTCCTTATAAAAATTTCTCTCCCAAAGAGAGATGGCCTGAAGAGGCTTCTCTGTGCCAGACACCAGAGGCCTCACAGACTATAAAGATGCTCAGAAGGTAACTTCCCCCATGCTCAGGCACATTTCAGAGGTTTCCATATTAGAGCACTAGTGGTGACTTATGGTGACCCCACAGGGTTTTTAAGGCAAGAAACATGCAGAGGTGGTTTGCCATCACCTGGCTCAGCATAGTGACCCAGGTATCCCTTGGTGGTCTCCCATCCAAGTACTAACCAGGGCCGACCCTGCTTAGCTTCTAGAAATCTTATGAGATCAGGTTGGCCTGAACTATCTACATCAGGGCCCCACTGTAATAAAGGGGGCTTATTCCCAGCTAAGTGTGCCCAGAATCACATTTTTAGGTGATCGGTCACATGGGTCAATTATTTAAGTTTATTCATACCTCACCTAAACTGCTTTTCAACACCATAGCGTCATACAAAAATAAAGTTTGAAACTCTGTAAAAATCACAAAACAGGACAACACAACATGAAGAGTGCAGCAGCAGAAACGAAGAGCACTACCCAGAAAACATTACTGAAAAACTACCTTGAATGGTTTAAGAAAAGTCTTCAGATTTTTCTCAAGGAGTTGTAAAAAATCAAGTCAAGGCACATTTCCCAGAGAAGAGAGTTCCAAAGCGCCAGGGCTATCTCTAAAAAGATGTAAGTCCAGGTGGTAATTTTAATTTATATAATTAATGGGCTTTGGACAAGGTGGGGCTTGCTCAAGAGGGCAATCTAAAAAGATACATGCATAGAGACAATCTTGCCTCTCTGTATGAAGGAATTCAAAGTGAAGCAACTGTCTATGGATCACAGAATATTATTAACACAGCCTTTGCGATATACAGGACCCTTTGCGATATACAGGACCCAAAATTTGCAATAGTTTTGAAACAAGAAAAACTCACATTGGAAACCCTACATGGCCAGGGACCGGCATACCTGAGGGACCGCCTTTCCCCGCACAGGTCCCAGAGAGCACTACGGTCGGGGTCGCAACATCGCCTGGCGACCCCGGGCCTGAAAGAGGCCAGGCTTGCTGCCACGAGGGCCAGGTCCTTTTCGGTGGCGGCTCCTATCTGGTGGAATGAGCTCCCGGAAGAGATCAGGGCCCTGCGGGACCTGTTACAGTTCCGCAGGGCCTGCAAGACGGAGCTCTTCCGCCAGGCTTTTGAATAGGAGCCGCCGCCGCTACCACTACCATCAATGAGGGCCAGGATTGCAGCACCGCTGCCGGAGGCTGAGTGACCAAGGTACATCAGGGGGCCACACCATCCTCCCTTTGCCCCAAGGGCAGGTGCAATATGGAGAGAGGTGTTTGTCACGCGGGATCCTTGGGCATTTGCCCATTGTATTAAAGTGTCTTAAAATGTTTTATTGTGTTTTTATCGCACTGTGTGCCATATTGTGTATTATGGTGCTGTAATGCACCTCATACTGTAAGCCGCCCTGAGCCCGCGTGCGGGGTATAAAATAAATAAATAAATAAATAAATAATGCCTGGTATCACTTGTCATCTAAAGAGGTCTGCAGGTCAAGAAAGAAGAGGACACCACCGCGGGTTCCTCATGCACGTCCCCAGGTTTGCAGCCAGGACAACGCAAGGTCTACAGATTGCCATCTGACCAACTGCTGTTCCTGCCCATCGACCATCCTAAAGACCGGATCACGGTCTAGGAAGAAGATCCATGTCACCATCCTACTGAATGGCATACCGTGTGAGATGGAGGTCGACTCGAGATCAGCCGTAACAGTCAGCTCATCAGAAACGTTGCAGCATTTGTTTCAGCGTTGGAGTCGTCGGCATTTAAAGGTGAGCAGCATTACCCTCTCCAATTTTCAGGGGAGACGCATTCCTGTGGCTGGGGAAGCCACGTTTGAGGTACAGTTTAAGGGGTTCCGAGAGTCACTGAGCCTCCTTGTTGCCGAGGGGCGCCGAGCCAGCCTTTCGGGGTTGGACTGGTTCGAGGCCCTCGGAATTGATATTAGCGGAATTAACCAGGTCAACGCAAATAAATTGAATGCACTGTATACTGAATTTGCTGAAGTATTTGATGGTACGTTGGGAATGTATAGAGGGCAGCCGGTAACCTTTGAGTTGGGTCCTTCCGTAGCACCTATACGGCTAAAATATTGAAAGGTGCCTGTAACGATTCCTTGTTTTTGGTGTGTGTGTGTCTCTTTAAAAGTTTGGTTGCATGGCTGTGGTAAGTAGACTAGAGTGGTTGAGAGAAGCAAGTGTGGTATGATTGGTGGTTGACAGAGAGGGGGAGGGGTTTTGGAAGTGAAAATGAGTGGATGAGTATGTATGTCAGTCAGGAGTGACAGTTACAGGTTTGACAGTTGATTAGTTCAGTTAGTTCTGTGTGTGAGGGAAGTGAGAAGCAGTCCTGTGTGGAATGAGTTAGTTCAGTGAGAAACAGAAGAAAGGCTGAGAGAATCGGAAAAATTAAATGAAAGTAATTAAAGACAAGTTATAGGAAAGGCTGTATGTCCTAGAGAGAAACAGTGAACATATATGACCTTGAGTTAAAGTGTTACAAAGTTACCTGAAAGTTCCCTGTCAATAAGGGAGCAGACTGTGTGTGATACACCAAGCAATTGTTCATTATTTACACATTAATAGTTACATTGTTCTACCCTTTTATTTATGAATTATTTCAATAAATCCTCTTTTATTCAAGTATACCAGATCTGAAAGAAATACTTCCTCAGGACCACATAGTTCCTTGTAAGCCTGGAACTCGGTCTACCTAACCAGTAAGAGCAGAAGTAAAAGTATAAAGGTTTGGAAATCCTTAAAATTTCCTGGTGGCAGCCATATATACCCAGTAGAACAAAATAAAAGGAACACTTTTAAAGGGAACCTAGTCCTCCCCAATAAGGAGGACGTCACAGTTTCCATGAAACCACGTATTGAGGCCGAGTTAAACAAACTTGTGGCCCAAGGTGTGTTAGAACCGGTATCACATGCGAGATGGGAGACCCCTATTGTGACACCTGTTAAGCCTACAGCAACACTCATACCCCGTTCCAGTTATTAGCCATGTGCTAGCGTCCTTGGGAGAAGGTAAAGTCTTTGCCAAGTTAGATCTGGCTCAGGCTTACCAACAACTTCCTGTAGACACGCAAGCCGCTATAGCACAAACAATCATCACACACAGGTTGCAATTTGAGGTAAACATTGCCCCAGGTATTTTCCAAGGCCTGATGGAGGGATTATTGAGGGACCTGCCTGGGGTAGTCCCATATTTTGATGATGTGTTAATCACCGGAAAAAATGAAGATGAACTGACGGAGCGCGTCAGGGCTGTGTTGGGCCGTTTCCAAGTGGCAGGGTTAAAAGTGAAGAAATTGAAGTGCCACTTGGGAGTGCCCAAGGTGGAATTTTTGGGGTTCCTAATCGATGCACACGGTGTACACCCTACAACGGGTAAGGTGCAGGCTATCCGAAATGCCCCAAGACCGGAATCCAAGAAGGAACTGCAGTCCTTCTTGGGCATATTGAAGTTTTACTACGCATTCCTGCCACATAAGGCGTCTATTGCAGAACCCTTACATAAGCTGCTTATCAAGGGGGCTAAGTGGGAGTGGGGCCCACAGCACGACCGTGCTTTCAAAGCCATAAAGACTCTGTTCTTGTCTGATGTTGTATTGACGCACTATGATGAAGCTAAGCAGCTGGTGTTGGCCGTGGACGCTTCTCCTTATGGAGTGGGGGCTGTGTTGAGCCATCTGATGGCTGGCAGCAGAGAAGCGCCCATCGCGTATTACTCTCGGACGCTCACCACTGCCGAGAGGAATTACGCGCAAATAGACAAAGAGGGATTGGTGCTTGTGGCCGGCATGAAGAAATTTCACGATTTACTATATGGCAGACCTTTTGTAATGGTCACTGACCATAAGCCCCTTCTGGGAATTTTCGCGCCGGACCGCCAAATGCCCAACATCTTGTCAGCCAGGATGTTGCGCTGGACAGTGTTCTTGTCAGCATATAACTACGTACTGGAACATCGGCC
Organism: Gekko japonicus; assembly: GCF_001447785.1. Lineage (NCBI taxonomy): Eukaryota > Metazoa > Chordata > Lepidosauria > Squamata > Gekkonidae > Gekko > Gekko japonicus. The sequence continues at coordinate 76,656 of NW_015174913.1, forward strand.
TGGCAAGAACATGGGGCATGCTGACGCCCTCAGCCGCTGTCCCTTACCTGAACTGGATTCTGACCCTGCACCGGCGTTCGAGGTAATGGCCCTCGAGGAACTGGCCAAACCTCCGGTGCACGTGTCGGACATTGCAACCATTTTGGCCAAGGACTCCACAATCGCCAGGGCGCTCAACTGGGTGTGGAGGGGTAGCCGGTGAGGCGCATAGCTGAGGAATTCAAGCCGTTTGTATCACGGCAATGCGAACTCTCTATCCACAGAAGATGTTTATTGTGGGAAAACAGGGTAGTGGTTCCACCCAAACTGAGAAACCAGGTTCTTGAGGCGCTGCACGAATGCCACCCCGGCATTGTGAGAATGAAGGGGCTAGCCCGAGGTTACTTTTGGTGGCCGAAAATTGACTCTGACATCGAGAGTTGGGTACAGAGATGTCACGAGTGCCAGCTGTCCCGGCCTGATCCCCCACATGCCCCGGTACAGAAATGGGAGAAATGTCACCAGCCCTGGTCGCGAGTCCACATCGACTTTGCGGGACTATTTCAGGGCCAGATATTCCTAATAATTGTCGATGTGCACTCAAAATGGCTAGAGGGGCTAGCCCGAGGTTACTTTTGGTGGCCGAAAATTGACTCTGACATCGAGAGTTGGGTACAGAGATGTCACGAGTGCCAGCTGTCCCGGCCTGATCCCCCACATGCCCCGGTACAGCAATGAGAGAAATGTCACCAGCCCTGGTCGCGAGTCCACATCGACTTTGCGGGACTATTTCAGGGCCAGATATTCCTAATAATTGTCGATGTGCACTCAAAATGGCTAGAGGTGGTCCCAACCTCTAAGATGACTGAGCTAACGGTAATTAATGCGCCGTGCTGCATTTTTGCAACGCATTGGTTGCCGCACACTCTCGTGTCCGACAACGGAACCTGTTTTACCACCTCAGAGTTTCAAGAATTTTTGGCAGCAAATCTGATCCAGCACAGCACGTCTGCACCAATCCACCCGGCTACCAACGGCCAAGCCAAAAGAATGGTGTAGACCAACGAAGGAGACTCTGAGCCGCTGGTGCAGGGCAACTGGAGCCAAAAGGTGCCGTCATTCCTCCTGCACCAGCACGTCACGCCACACTCTGTGACGGGGTGGAGCCCAGCCGAAATGCTAATGGGTCGTCGCTTAACCACTCTCCTCGATCGTATGCACCCGGACCTAACAACATCCAAACCCCCACAAAGTGAGTCCACTGACTGGACTAGGGGGTTTGAGGAGGGAGAGTATGTTTATGCTCGGAACTATCCTGGAGGGCATCGTTGGTTGCCAGCAACGGTAACCAAGGTACTGGGTTCCTGAACTTACTCGGTAAGGTTAGCAGACGGTCAAATGTTTAAAAGGCACATCGACCAGCTAAGGAAAAGGTGAGCTGAGGTAGACCCTGAGCCCAGTACTGATGTGGCAGACGTACCCGTTCTGGGCGAACGGGTAGAGCTTCCCAGCTTGGAGAACTCCCACGAGGGAGAACCACCCAGTATCACGACTGAACCCAGTTACCCGCCTGAAGACAGTTTTCAGGCAAACTGGCCCCAAGGTATATGAGAAAGCCCTACCAACAGGGAAACGCCAATCAGTCCCCCAGTAGTAACATTAAGACGGTCACAACGGAGCAAACAGCCTCCTGCTTATCTGAAAGACTACCTGTGTTCCCAGGTTGTTCCGTCTTAGGGGGGGTGGCAGGGCTTTTTTTGTAGAAAAAGCCCAGCAGGAACTCATTAGCATAACAGGCCACACCCAACAGCAGAAACTCATTAGCATATTAGGCCACACCCCTGACATCATAGCTCATTAGCATATAAGGCCACACCCCCATGTTGCTAGAAGTGTGGTCATCCAGCCACACCCACCTTTTGCTTCTTATTCTGTTTACTTTGCTGTCAAAACCCTGGGCTTTTTTTGTAGCAGGAACTTCTTTGCATGTTAGGCCAATCCTAATGAGTTTCTGCTGTTAGCTGTGGCCTATTATGCTAATGAGTTCCTGCTGGGCGTGGCCAGCTCAGGAGCCAGCCGGAACTCCGTTCCTGTGGTTCCTGCCCAAAAATAGCCCTGGGGGGTGGAATTGTTGTGTATTGAAAACTATGTTAAGCTTGAGTATGAACCAGGATTGTAAATAGACCAATCAGAACTGTGCAATGTTCTGGAGGGAAGCACTCTGATTGGACCTTATCTGTAAATAGTTATTGGTTGTTAGCTGATATGTGGGCGTGGCTACCTAAGCCTGGACTGTTTAAAGGAGAGCCTGTTGCTCTATGTTTTTGTCTCTTCTGATTTCTTCTCACTTCGTTAAATAAAGCCGATTCACTGTTCACTAGCTGTGTTGAGTCTCCTACTTAACACTATCCTCCAAGGCAGTCGTTTTCTCCAGGAGAACTGATCTTGGTCGTCTGGAAACCAATTGCAATAGTAGGAGTTCTCCAGGTGCCACCTGGGGATTGGCAACCCTACCAGTAGCACCTTAGAGACCAACAAGATTTTGGGGGCGTGAGTTTTCCAGGGTCACAGCTCCCTTGGTAAAAAGCTAACC